>NC_056725.1:251204384-251504384 GCF_019279795.1 Protopterus annectens | reverse complement strand
CCACCCCCCAAACCATTTCTGGAAAAAGTCTGTCAGTGGGTTTGGTCCTGGTTTGGTCATGTCAGACTTGCTGAATTACCTCAAGGTGATTGTTTATCTCGTGTTTATGGTCAGGAATATATGAACAGCACTCCTCCTGGATTAAAGCGCAAGTACCACCTCTCGCCGCTATGGTGAAGTCAAGAGCCATGCGGTTTTGAAGCATTACAGTTCTCATGGCATTCAGTTCATCAGTCACCAATTCAAGGGCGGAAAAAGTTGCATTACTCATTACTTCGAGAAGTTTAGACAGTTTTCTCAGCTCCCAGATCGATTTTGTCTCTCCATATGCTGGTAATATGCCTGCCCACGATATAACAGTATCACTCAAGTCCATGTGTGTCAGTCCATCGCCCACAGCATGATAGTTTTTCCAGTGCACATCAATTTGCCCTACTGAATTTACAGGTTTCTTGACGGGTTTCTTGTTGACCTGTCGGCCATTCAGAATTTTTCCTCAAGGTAAAACTGCAGTGTGTCGTATGGCCGGAACCAGGTAGCCCAAAAAACAACTGCCGGACCAATTCTCAGGTAACCACTTTTATGCCTTTCTGCCACATATAAAATAACAATCCTCTACTTTAGTAGTAACTTTACTATGAATATACACTTGTCCTGCATGAAACATTTTTCTATCAATTATAGACAGTTGTTTATAGAGAATAGAATTATGTTTTACTTCATCAATTGTTTTTTGCATCAAATCAAGAAATGAATCATAGTTTGTATTACAATAAAAACCTGCATTGTTAGCTTTAGTGTAACATTTATAAGGAACAGTCACATTGCAATTGCTCCAACCCACCTGAACAGTATCATTTTTATAAAAACACACAGTTCCCTTTTGTGGAATAGACAAGTGCAATGCTATTTTATCTTGTGATGTAATGGTTGAGGTATCATAAATCAAGTTTTCCCAGGTCTCATTGACCCCTAGGGGGACTGTAGACATTGATAACCCCCGTATGCTGTCGGCAAAGCTGTACAAATCCAGCAATTCGAAACATTGAAAGTCTCAGCATACACATATTTAATTGCCTGGTAAGTGTTGAAGTTCTGGTGCCAGTCTATGAGTGACGCTTCACGTTTATTCAGTTCAATTTGTGTGGCTGGAAAAAGGAATGGCCACAACAAAAAGATTATTGTCACTAGTACAGTTAACAGGAGTTAATACTTCTGAGGAAATGGTTGTTCTGCATTCCTGTTTTTCCTGGATTCTATCATTTTGCTCTTGACATGTGACAAGATGTTTGTCCAGTTCAAAGTTTTTGACTAGTTTGCAGTGTGTCAGGTGGATCCACGAAGCATGCTCTGGGATTTTGACTGCAGTAGGTGTCAAAAGAAGCACTTGGTATGGACCTTCCCACTTTGGTGAAGCCCAGTTTTTCTTCTTAATGGCCTTTATCCAAACCCAGGTACCTGGTTCCACTGCCACTTCTGATGGTCTGGTTTGTTCTTTTTCTGAAACAGAATTTGACTGCAACAGATGTTTAGAATTCAACAAATTTCTCATATACTCTGCTAGTGTACAGTAGGCTTCCTGGTCTGCGGGCATGAGAAGTTTCCACTGAGGTATATAATAAGCCCTTCCAAATAGTTTCTCAAAAAGAGTCAATCCTTTTGCATTCGGAACAGTTCTCATGCTCAATGGTGCCAGGGGCAGAGAGTACATCCAATTTCTCTCGGTTTCCACTGGTAACTTTCTTAGCTTACTCTTTAACATCTCATTATGCCTCTCAACTAACCCTGCAGATTGTGGCTGATATGCACAATGGTTCTTCAAAGAAATACCAAAATGCTTACTTAGCTGTTGTATGGTTTGGTTTACAAAGTGTGTACCGTTGTCACTATAGATCCTTTCCAGAATGCCAAATCTAGGGATGATTTCTTTAATGAGGATTTTCGCTACGGTAGCCGCATCTGGATTTTTAGTTAGAAAGGCTTCCACTCATCTGGAAAACAGATCTATAATGACAAGACAATACTTCTTATTTTCACATTTGTTGAATTCTATGAAATCCATACAAATAGTATGAAACGGATATGGTGGTGTAGGGAAACTCCCTTGCTTGTGCTTTAACGCCCCTTGTGCATGATGTTTGTTACAAACATGGCACAATAAACAAATTTTTTTAGAATAGTTTGTAAATCCGTACGTTGTGAACACTCAGTTCACCAGCTGTACCATCTTCCCTGTTGAGACATGGCACTGCCCATGGCTCAACAAAGTTGCATATCTAAACAAATTAGATGGTAATATTGGTTTCCCTTCCTTAAAGATGTACAGCCCCTTTTCGAGAATTGCTCCTCGTCTTACCCATCTCTGTTTTTCAGCCTGCATAGTAAGTGTCTGTATTGTCTTTAACATTTCTAAGTTTAAAATCTCAGAGGGTTGTAATTCCTCATTCAAAAGAAACATTTATGAAGCTGCCTGTTTCGCAGCTGTATCAGCTCTTGCATTACCTTTTGAAATCCTATCCTGTACTTGGTATGAGCTGTGCATTTACAAATAGCTACTTTCTGAGGTAACTGAATAGATTCTAAAAGATCTAAAATAAACTGTACATGATTGATTGGTTTGTCAGTAGATGTTATAATTCCTCGATTTTTCCACTGTTGTGCAAAAACATGTACTGTAGAAAAAGCGTACTGGCTGTCAGTAAAAATGTTCACACATTTACCCTTTGCTAAGATACATGCCCGTGTCAAGGCAATCAATTCTGCTGCCTGTGCAGATAAATTGTGTAGTAAAGGTTTCGCTTCTATAATCTCAGTATCAGAAACTACTGCATATCCTACTAGGTTCTGTCCTGCAGGACCCCTTTTGCATGAGCCATTCACATAGTATGTCACCTCGGCATCATCCAAGGGAACATCCGTGAGATCTTTCCTAGACAGTGCCTTTTGCTCAATCACCTGCAGGCATCTGTGTGGTGTGCCATCTGCAGGGGTTGGGAGCAAGGTAGAAGGGTTCAAAGTCATGCATCGTTCAATTGTCATATGAGGTTGGCTCAACAATATAGTCATACAGGAAAGATGCCTAGCAGGGGAAAGATATGCAACCTTCTCTTGCAGTAAAATAATCGCGACTTCAAAGTGAGAGGGTGGAATAAAACTACTGAGGCCGAAGCCTGTACTGCCATTACAGCTGCAAGTACTGCTTTTACACAGTGGGGTAAAGACCGTGCGACTGGGTCTAGTTGTGATGAATAATAAGCAATAGTGCGTTGCTTGTCCCCATGCTGCTGTGTTAGCACTGATGTCATATAACCTTGCTTACAATCTACAGTTTGGAAAAAACGTTTATGATAGTTTGGTAATCCTAAAACTAATGAGGACGCTATTAACTGTTTCAGTTTGCAGAAAGCAGATTCTGCTTCTGTTGTCCATTGTAACAAATCCTGTGCTGCCATAGGCTTCTTATATATCAGGTTAGTCAGCGGTGCAGATTCCAAGGCATAGTTTGGAATCCAGCTCCGGTAAATGTTAATCGTATCCAGGAAGGACATCGTTTCCTTCTTAGTGGTGGGTTTTGGTGCTTGCAAAATCGTTATTTTTCTGTCCTCATCTAATGTCCTACCCTCTTTGGATATTGCATATCCTAGGTACTTAACTTGTTTTTTCCAAAGCTGCAGTTTATTTTTGTTTACTTTGTGTCCTTCAGCAGCTAGAAATTGTAATAGCGCTATGGTATCTTCTTTGCAATCTTGCTGGGTGGGGGCCGCCAGCAGGATATCATCAACATAAAGTAAAATCTGACTGCATCTTGGTGGGGTAAATCCTGCCAAATTGCTTGCCATTTATTGTGAGATTATTGTTGGACTTTCACAATATCCCTGTGGTAGTCACGTATATGTATACCTTTTCCCCTGAAATGTGCATGCAAACCAATATTGGCTGTCAGGGTGTATCGGTATCAAAAAGAACGCATTGCTGATATCTACCACAGAAAAATATTTCTGTTGGGGTTTTAAATCATTTAACAGGGTGTGTGGGTCTGGCACCATAGGTGCCCTTGGTATTACTGCGTCATTTATAACTTGTAAATCTTGGACCATACACCATTATCCATTCGCTTTCTTAACAGGAAATAAGGGTGTGTTACATGGTGAATCAGGAGATCTCACCAGCACCCCTTCCTTAAGTAAAGCTGCTATAATAGGTTTGATTCCTACCTCTGCATCTTTCCTTAAGGGATACTGTCTTTTTTGTGGTCTAAATGCTGATTTTGGCGTGATAGTAACTGGTCCTGCTGTACGAATAAGTCCTACATCTGACTTTCCTGTTGACCAAAGAGTTTCTGGTATATTCTGTAAGGCATTCTCTTCCTCCTTTAATAGGAGTGCTAATCAGCTGTCCTTGCTAGACTGCAAGTGCATGGCTGGGCGGGTCTGAGTTATCCAATTCAACTTCTGCATTTGTATTCCCTGTTCTGACAGTTCTAACTCTGTCTGCTTTTCCCATCTCGTGACTTTTTCTCCCAAGTCTACCCATTTTACATTCTTGTCCTTAGTTAAGCTAACATGTGGTAATAGATTAGATTTATAGAGTGCAAAGAACTCCTGAGGCAATGAACAGCTGGCTACACTGTTCCCTTCTATGTCCCAGTACAGATTTTGTAATATAAATCTGTTTTCAGGATTTCTAAACAATTCTTGCTCATATCCCTTGTCAGGTCCTGGTGTGTTACAATAATACAGAGTACAGTGCAACAAATGTTGTTTATAAATGTCAAGGGAAGGGAACTTGCTGATGGCTACATTCATCAACTCCTCGGTCACTGCCCATGGACCAGTCATAACCAAGTCCTGGCTGTACCAATAGAACATTTCACCCTCTGATTGCACTGCAAAGGTATCAATTTGTCGCTGTGCTTCCATACCCTGCATAGTCGGAACTACTGCTATACCAAATAGCTGCATACGGTCTCTGCCCAAGAGGTTTACTGGGCATTTTGCAGAAACAACAATTTTGCTTTTCTGTGTCAATCCTGAAACAGGATCAGTTATTGCAATATTATGGGAGAGGGGCTCCTGATACAGCAATCCATTAGCTACTTTCACTAGTATGTAATCAGGTGACTCTGAATTCTCTGGCAGTTTGGAGGGATGTATCAGGATCCGTGATGCCCCTGAGTCACACAAAAATTTGACTTCTCTCCCTTCCACCAAGAGTGTAACTTCTGGTTTTGTGTCTGCTAAATAGAGCTCTAAGCTCAATAAAGCTAAATCCAATATTTCATTTTCTTCACTATCCGTAACTTCCTGCACTTCCTCTATTTCTTCTGTCCCATCCTCTACTCCTTCTATCACATTCTCATTTGTCCTTTCTCCGCTATCCCCTTCTAGTGATTCTTGACTATCATATAGTCAGTCCTCACCCTCCGTGTCTCCTGTGGTTGCCTTCTTGTTTTTCTTGCAATCCCTTGCCAAGTGTCCCTTTTTACCGCATTTAAAACATTCACCCATTTTCTTTCGCCCTTCAAAGTCCTCTTATCGCTGATCAGATTGTTTGTTTCCTTGGGCATTTCTCTTGCCCTTTTTGTACTACATAAACTTCTGCTCCATCTTCTACAGAAAATACTTGGGCTTTCTTTTTCTTTTTGCTATTAAAATGCCTTTCAGCATGCCTAGCATATTCAAGTAATGACTGTAACCTGCCTGTATGATGATCTACCATGTGCTTTGTAATAAAACTGCTTATGGGTGCAATGCTGCCTTTCAAAAATGCATTCTTTAACTGCTGCTCATATGGGGAATCTTGTGTCTGATCTTCAGGAACCTGCATTCCACAATGGTTATTAAAACATTCTAACAGTTTGGCATAATATCTGTCAATAGTTTCACCTTCTTGTTGGATGCATTGATTAATGCAAGTCCAGTCTGCCCTAGGCTTCCATTTTTCAGAGATTCGGTCTGTAAGACCTTTCACTCTGTTGTCTAACTCTGCGCTGCTATGTGGGAGGGGTCTGAGCGCAACGTCACGGGGATTCCAGTTGCCACTAATCATGTGCCAATCTGGTCCCACAATTTGTCTGACTACTTTTTCTACCTCTTCTCTGTTTAATTTATAACTTAGCCTCATTCCTTGTAAATCTTCTAAGAACTTTCTGAAATTAACTTCTGGATGGGGAATTCCCTCAGTGGCTTTCCGGATATCTTCCGGAGTCCAGGGTCTATATACAAAAATAGTTGGGTCCTGACCTTCTTGCCCTGCTTGAGGATTAGGTACTTCTATAAGTGGGCACATTTCCTCTTCACTCATAGATCATGATTTCCTACCCATTTGATATAATTCAATGTCCCATTTTGAGTTACCTGCCCATGTTTGAGACCTGGTCTCGATGGGATCTCTAATAAACGGTATTGCTTTTGTGATGTCTCTATTTTCAGTGACAGCAGGATATCGTGGGGGTGGACTAACCTGTTAACGTGCTTCATATTCTGGTAAAGGAGGCGGAGGGGCTGATGCTATTACTAAGTTATTGTCCTCCTTATCTAAAAACATTGCTTTTGATTTATTATTCTTTTGTTCCCTACGGTTTACCTCCTCAAGCCACCTGTGTGCCTGAGGAATTCCTAATTGGCACTGCTTTTTTACCCGACCTTTAGAATTGGTTTTGAGCTGTTTGACAAGTTTGATAAGTGAGGATTTTTCTAATTTACTGTCGAATTCATACTCATTAACCCACTTTGAGTAGTATTTAATATTATCAGCACGCTGTGACTGCATGTATTTTGCGTCTTCGGTTAACGGTGGATTTTGGTGTCATTTTGTGCAATTATTACCCATTTTATTCTACTCTTTTCAATCGTTACATAACTCCTTATTTTTAAGGTGGTACCACGGATTTTGTTATAGTCTCTTCAGAATGACTGCCTACCTACTCTGTTTTCCCTGATCTATGACAAGACAGTAATCTTTTCTGTCCCTGACTTGAAAAAACACAGTCCTGACAAAAACAATACAAATCTAGTCCCTGATCTAAAACAGAAAAAAAAGTAGATTCACCTTACCTGAGGCTTCATGATTGTTCACCTGATTCATGGAAACCCATCCTTCAGTCACAGATCAGAAAGTGGCTGGCCTTTTTTGTATGACAATTCAGTCGGAGGGCTTTTCAAAATAAGAAGAACCAATGTGGTTTCTTCCCCGTATGGTTTCAAGCCACCTGGCCTGTCTGATCCGAGGCGAAGTGAGGGCTCCGGCTCGAAGGACCAATCTGTCAAAGGAAAAAAACTTCAAAGATCAATACACGTAAGGTTCAGATAAGGCACATTTAATAACTTGCTGCAAGGAGACAAAAAACATGCAAATACAGGATTTTGCCTAACTACAAACAGGAAGTATGCTATTCTTATACTGTTTTACAAGACATTGCCTATTGTGGTTGACGCAATCAAACACAACTTTCAGTATTAAAATGAAAAAAATATAATATATATTGCTGGTAATAACTCCCCGTAAAAAAATATATAAGCAAAGAAAACACAAAGTCAAGAACACAGTTCCTTGAATATTCACGTCTGTTCAGACCCAGTTCAGTATTCGTAGTTCTTTAAGGATGATAAATGAACCATAAAATATAACAAACCACAAAAGTTTCAGTCTATTCAGACCAATGAATGCAAAAGCATGTAGAAAGATTCCTCACTGAACGATAAGACAATGAAGCCAGTCAAATATAGTAAGAACACAGGTTTAATGGATCCTCGGTGAGCGCTTTCGCAAAATGCTTTGTCAAACCAGTAACATTGCACAGCATTACATCCAATTTATACTAGTTCCATGAATTAAACAAGCTAATTAAGTGAACAATTAATTAATGAGGAACAGTATACTACATTAGCCTCTGTACTCTCCTCAAAAACACAGTTAAAAATATCAGAATTTAGTACTGGACTGTTAAAATATTTATATTTATACATGAATTATCAGTAAATATATAAATAATCTGTATGTATTAAAAATACTAATTTTTAAATACTAACTTTTAAACATAAACTGAATAATTATTAGTAAACATAATTTTTATTTAATAATAAAAAATAAAAAATAAAAAATAGAAATATTAAAACAAATAAGCACCTCTAGTATATGTAGATAGTATGATTAAACCTATATCAAATCCTGTGTCTTCTGTTCTTGAGTATAGGTTTCAGGGGCACTCTATCATTAAGCCCCGGGGGAATATGAGCCCTAGTCCTAATGATCCACTGGGCTTCTAGTGACTCTGTTTTATTTTTAATGTCACCCCATCTATTGGATGGCTCTAAAACTTGTAGAACCAAAAAAGTAAATTTATGTCTATCATTAGTTTCTAAAACATGCTTCGATAGCGCATTTACCTCAGATTTAATGCGTATTTGATATAGGTGTTCACAAATGCGCTGTTTTAACATACGATTCGTTTTACCAATGTAAAATGACGCGCATAGGGAACATCTGGCTAAATATACTAAGTGTCTACTTTCACAAGTTGCATTAACTTTAATAAAAAAGTAATCTCCTGTCATTGGATGTATAAACATAGGTGTATTCAAAATATAGGAACAATAATTACATTTATTACATGGCTTTGAACCCATATACTCTTTCAAAATACTGCATTTTGTTGAAACAGGACAACAGAGCATATTGTATAGATTGTTTTTGTTTTTATAAGCGAAGTTAGGATGCTCCCCAATATGTCTAGATACTTCAGGATCTAGCCTAAGTATTTCCCAGTATTTAGTGATTAATTCCTTTATAGAATGAATATCCTGTGTGTAGTGAACTGTATTTCTAACTACATCTTTTTTAACATTCAGATTATCAGTGGTACTCGATTTATATTCCTTTAGACCGGCCTCAGAAAAAATAGGTATGGCTCTATTATATCTCAAATTTCGAACTTCATTAAATGTGTCCCTTATTTCTTTAGATTTGTAACTTTTTTCACCAAATTTTAATTCCATGCCCCTTAATTCTTCCTCAAATAATTCTTCATTTGGTGTTAACCTTGATATCCGCATGCCCTGACCTTTCATAACATTTCTAAAAATGTGTGGTGGATGCATGCTGTCTCTGTTTAATAAGTTGTTCTTATAACAAGACTTCCTATGCACACTAGTATTGAACCCCCCATTGGGGAGACGCCAAATATGAATGTCTAGGAAAGATATCTTTTTATCAGAAAAGGTCATGGTAAATTTTAAAAAAGAAGTTAGTTCATTTACTTCCTTCACAAAAGTGGACAATTCTTCAATGCTACCTTGCCATAAAAAGAAAAGATCATCGACAAAACGCTTATAAAAAATCACATATTTCTTATAACTTTCTAAGTTGAATAGCTTTTCTTCCTCCCAACTGGCCATTACCAGATTGGCGTAGCTATTGGCACAAGAAGTGCCCATAGCTACGCCATTCTTTTGTAGATATATTGTATCTTTAAACAAAAATGCATTACTTTCCAGGACTATTTCCAACAAAGTGCAAATAAAATCAATTTTGGTCAGAGGCATGCTTGAGTAAGTGCCTAGATAAGTCTGTATAAATTGCAAACCCTTATCATTGGGAATGTTTGTAAACAATGACTTCACGTCCATCGTGACCATCAATAGACCATCATGGTCAAAATAATGTCTAATGGCTTCATAGAAGTCCAGTAAGAACATCTTAGAATCCTTTAGAATAGTGTTATGATTAACAACATAAGATTTTAACATTTTTTCTACATAAAAAGAAATGTTTTCCGTGACCCAACCACGACCGGATACAATTGGTCTAAATGGTGGTTTTATAGGGTCTTTATGTATTTTTGGTAGTCCCTTGATAACAGGGATAGTTGGTTCTTCTAACACAAGATAATTGTATAGGTTATAATCCATTATACCTAACTTATACATATCTTCTAAATTAGTATAAACGGTGTTAATAATTTTCAATAATTCCTGCTGTGATATAATTTTATAAAAATTAGAGTCACTAAGCATCTCAATCATATATCCTTCATAATCCGTCCTATCCTTAAAGAACTACGAATACTGAACTGGGTCTGAACAGACGTGAATATTCAAGGAACTGTGTTCTTGACTTTGTGTTTTCTTTGCTTATATATTTTTTACGTGGAGTTATTACCAGCAATATATATTATATTTTTTTTCATTTTAATCTGGCTCTTGTTTTGCTGGTAATCTCGGGCGTGTTGTTTGCAGCAAGTTTATTTGTATATATTATCAACGTGTTTATTCTTTCCGACGCTGCAATTCACGCTAACTCCATGGCTAACGTATCTGAACATGGATGTGATGTTTTGTCGATGATCTTTTCTTATTATGGCAAGGTAACGTTGAAGAACTGTCCACTTTTGAGAAGGAAGTAAACGAACTAACTTCTTTTTTAAAATTTACCATGACCTTTTCTGATAAAAAGATATCTTTCCTAGACATTCATATTTGGCGTCTCCCCAATGGGGGGTTCAATACTAGTGTGCATAGGAAGTCTTGTTATAAGAACAACTTATTAAACAGAGACAGCATGCATCCACCACACATTTTTAGAAATGTTATGAAAGGTCAGGGCATGCGGATATCAAGGTTAACACCAAATGAAGAATTATTTGAGGAAGAATTAAGGGGCATGGAATTAAAATTTGGTGAAAAAAGTTACAAATCTAAAGAAATAAGGGACACATTCAATGAAGTTCGAAATTTGAGACATAATAGAGCCATACCCATTTTTTCTGAGGCCGGTCTAAAGGAATATAAATCGAATACCAATGATAATCTGAATGTTAAAAAAGATGTAGTTAGATTTACAGTTCACTACACACAGGATATTCATTCTATAAAAGAATCTATTACTAAATACTGGGAAATACTTAGGTTGGATCCTGAAGTATCTAGACATATTGGTGAGCATCCTAACTTTGCTTATAAAAATAAAAACAATCTATACACTATGCTTTGTTGTCCTGCTTCAACAAAATGCAGTATTTCGAAAGAGTACATGGGTTCAAAGCCATGTAATAAATGTAATTATTGTTCCTACATTTTGAATACACCTATGTTTATACATCCAACGATAGGAGATTACTTTTTTATTAAAGTTAATGCAACCTGTGAAAGTAAACACTTAGTATATTTAGCTAGATGTTCCCTATGCGCATCATTTTACATTGGTAAAACGAATCGTATGTTAAAACAGCGCATTCGTGAACACCTATATCAAATACGCATTAAATCTGAGGTAAATGCGCTATCGAAGCATGTTTTAGAAACTAATGATAGACATAAATTTACTTTTTCGGTTCTACAAGTTTTAGAGCCATCTAATAGATGGGGTGACATCAAAAATAAAACCGAGTCACTAGAAGCTCAGTGGATCATTAGGACTAGGGCTCATATCCCCCCGGGGCTTAATGACAGAGTGCCCCTGAAACCTATACTCAAGAACAGAAGATATAGGATTTGATATAGGTTTCATCATACTATATATATACACTAGAGGTACTTACATGTTTTTTATTATTCATTTTTAGTTTTTATTATTTAATAAAAATCAAGTTTATTAATAAATATTTAGTTTATGTTTAAAAGTTAGTGTTTAAAAATTAGTATTTTTAATACATACAGATTATTTATATATTTACTGATAATTCATGTATAAATATAAATATTTTTAACAGCTTAAGACTAAATTCTGATGTTTTTAACTGTGTTTTTGAGGAGAGTATAGAGGCTAATGTAGTATACTGTTCCTCATTAAATAAGTGTTCACTTAATTAGCTAGTTTAATTAATGGAATTAGTATAAATTTGATGTAATGCTGAGCAATGTTACTGGTTTGACAAAGCATTTTGCGAAAGCGCTTACCGAGGATCCATTACACCTGTGTTCTATTTTTATATTTGACTGGCTTCATTGATTTATCGTTCTGTGAGGATTTTTTCTACATGCTTTTGCATTCATTGGTCTGAATAGACTGAAACTTTCGTGGTTTGTTATATTTTATGGTTCATTTATCATCCTTAAAGAACTACGAATACTGAACTGGGTCTGAACAGACGTGAATATTCAAGGAACTGTGTTCTTGACTTTGTGTTTTCTTTGCTTATATATTTTTTACGTGGAGTTATTACCAGCAATATATATTATATTTTTTTCATTTTAATCTGGCTCTTGTTTTGCTGATAATCTCGGGCGTGTTGCTTGCAGCAAGTTTATTTGTATATATTAACAACTTTCAGTATTGTTCTACAGCAGATGTTACTCAGATTTTCTCCTGACATGACTGGATTTATGAAAAACATTTTGAGAAAAACAACCTGGCCTTGGTGGGCTCTAGACCATTTACAAGCTTCTATTGTGTATTTCTAATACATGTGTTACATTTCAAGGTACTTTTCTAGTTTAGACACAAGCAAGTGCTGATTGCAGTTCATATTTTCAAGCAGTCTTTGTTCTAGTTATCTACAACTTCTGCAGCTGTGTATTTTCTCACAGCACAAGTGGAACTCCTTGTCTAAGTCTCATAACATTAATTCATCTATTCATTATTTTCTTGACACAAGCAGAGATTATCTGCTTTCCTGTAAATTTCCAAAGCATATAGCTGGGCATATTTCATGACAATACAAGGTTAGAAAGCTTCTGCAATTCGTACAAATTTCATGCAGTGTGAAATAGAATAAATGTGTTAATCCTTTTCAAGCTTTAAATGCACTAAGCATATTACTAATACATACACTAATACATAGTTTTCTGACAGTTAGTGACATTTAAATGTATTGCTATGGACTTGATTAGGCAATCAATGAAATTCAACAATGGGTTTCAATATAAATTCATTATTTTTGGATATGTAATTAAGTACCCTGGAGCTAGCCTTGATGCTATTTGATTATATAACGCTAATACTAAATATGTAATTAAGTTGCAAGTCTTATTATTTTCCAGAGTAGAGATACCTAACAAAATGTTCACTGATCAAGAAACTCAAATTATTTCCAAAGCAATGTACTATGACTCTGAAAATGGTTTAAGATCAAGCAATTAAAAATCTTAGTGTACCATCCTCAGATGGATGGCTTAGTGGTGTATTTCAACAATAAAGACCACGCTGGATAAAGTTATGAAGGAAAATGGCAAAAAATAGGAACAGGTGCTATAATAACTCTTGTTAGTTATTATAGAAGTTGCAAAAACCTCAACAGAGTTTAGTCCTTCTGTGTTACTATATAGCAGGTACCCTGATGGATTGTTAGATATCATCAGAGAAACATCGGGAAAAAAAAATAAAGTGTCATAGAATATAATGCCGATTTACAAGATGGTTGTGATGCTCATAGTATGGTAACACAGGGATACTATTGCCATACAATCAATAATTTAATTCATAAATCTTGCGCCAGCTTACTGCTTGTTATACATTAGGCAACTTGGGGTAGGTTATCAATATACTTAGAGCAATATCATCCTCTAATGTTTATTACCTACATACCCATTTATTTATTTATTTTTACTGACTGGGCTAGTCTGACTGGGCAAGAAAAGCAACTTTTCATCTGACATCTGGAGATAAATTCTTCAGGGACAAAAAATGCATCCAGTATTGTTCTAATGTGTAGAATTGAGGAAAACACTAAAATAAAAATGTAGACAACATATAATAATGGTATAGTATGAAATGCTACATTAATAGTAGAAACAATATAGATGAATGGTCTGATTCATATAATACTAAGGATGGTTGATAATAATATAAAGGTCTTTGACAATGGTATTCAGTTTAATCAACATTAAAATAGTGTAACTTGATCTTATATTTGGAAGAAAGGTAAGTAGAGTGGAGAGAAGTAGAAAAAAATATTCAGGATGTGGGAATAGGTGGTGGGGAAAGACTAGAAGGAAAAGTGGGAATTTAGGGAAATTGGAGGAAAAGAGAGAAATCCGTGGACAAATGGAGGTGAGATAGTACAGCTGTGCCATTAGCTTGTGGTTTGTGTGTAAAAGTTTATTCATTTAGAAATCGGTTATTTACAGTCCAACACCCCAGTTTCACAGCATTTGTTCTAGTGAAGCTGAAAGAAGCCTTGCTTGCTCAAGTTCACCCTACGAGGTTGTTTGACCTGGTACTGGTCAGAGTAATAACATTACCATAGGAACAACTGCTCCAGTATAATGAGGCGAACCCCTATGACACAGTTGCACTAGTGTCAACATATCAAAAACTTAAAATCTTTGCAAAACTGTAAGGGATCTCCAATCAATGTTAAGTGAGGATAACAAGATGAGAAATGAGCCTCAAGCACTTCCACTGCTGTCACGTAAACAATCACCAAATCTAAAGAATTTATGTATGAGAAGTCCAGAACAGAACATGGTCCAAAATGGCACAAAACATGCAACCATCCAATTTGAAAATGTCTTATGATATAGACTGCTTCCAACATAACACTTCATAGAACAGAAGTTTCAAAGTACAGTGTTCATTTACAACCACTTCTACACATGTAGTTTATCTAATTAAATAGAAGAAATATCTAGAGTTTGGTTATTTAGGAGAGACAGGCCAACCACTCAGCACTAGGATGAATGCTGGTGGACACACAGTTGCATGCAAAAGGACTGACAAACTAGTGGCAGCAGCCTTTCCCCATTTTGATCATTCTGTAGCCGATATGACAGTTATAGTTCTTCAGGGACATTTATGTTTAACTTTGGCAAGAAAAAAACAATGGGAGATTAACCTATTTCAGTTGTTTGGTGAAACAATTAGTAGTTAAAGCCTGTATATTAGTTTTATGAGGCACAATAACATTTAAGACATTTTTTTCTCTGAACTGCTAACAGTGGGCACAAAAAAGTGCATTGAAAAGCAGCAAATGTGCCTTATTCTGGTAATGCGTGTTTCTTTGATGAATTTACTCTGAGTCCAATCTCAGTCTCAGAAAGTTAATGGCAGCTGTAAGACTGTGGGAGGTGGGTGTTTTAGCACCTGTGTTTTATTCATGACAAGAGTAGTTATTTTTTACATAAGGTAACATTCTAATCAGAAGACTGCTAAGGAAGACCTTAATGTTTGAGTAGTTTAACAGTATAACAAAACTTTGTCGATATATTTGTCAAAACCATAGACTCACGTCAACACATTTGTTTTTCTTCTTTCTCTCTCACTCTTTTTTTCTTTGTCTCTTTTCAGTTAGCTAAGCCACAACCTGTATAATGTTCTAGTTGTACCTAAACATTGACACATTGTAACCCAATATCTTATGCTACTGGTAGTCTCTGCATTTCTTATAACACATCATAACACACTTTGAACTGGACAAGGGTATAGCTAGGCATACTCGCTATACTTGTGAGTACATTCTTGCAGCATTTCTCAGAAACATTATAGTTCAAACAGCATTGAATAGTTAGAACTGTCAGAACTATTGTAAACTATACAACGCTATGTATAATATGCTTTCCTGAGAAGAATGTACCTGTAATGTAGCCATTTTATTGTTGCAAGTAGCAACAATTGAAAATAAAATGTCTCTTTCCAAAGTGTATAGGAGCAGCATTTTGAGAGCCGAGTCCAGTTTTTAAATGATAGGTGTGTAGTGGGGATAACAGCATAAGGTCTGAGTAAAACATATTAATTTCTGGTTACACCTCCCTGGAACTGGTCACATTTATTTTTTTATTTAACATTTGTTTACCAGGAAAGTCCAACATGGAACAAGTAGAGGCCCAGTATGAAATGCTCCAGATGCATGTCTTTGTAATGGGAGGAGAAAACCGGAGTACCCAGAGGAAACCCACACAAATGCAGACTCCACATAGAAGGTACCCCAGCCGAGAATCAATCTGGAGAACCTCTTACTGTGAGGTGACAACGCTAACGCTGCACCACTGCGCCATCTTATCTCTCAAACTTTACTTGTTTACACTAATTACAAATTATAACTTCTTGTTTTTCTTCAGAAAATGTAACTAATCTTACTGTACATCTCTTGTATTGTGATTTATTTTTTTCATCATTTATCAAAGCAGTGTTTCTTACTGTTATCTTTTCTGCTAATTGAACACTGACTTCAGGGTAACATGATATGACCTAGTCTGTCAGTCTTTTAGGCTCCAATAGTCACCCACAGACAGACACACACACACACACACACACACACACACACACACACACACACACACACACACACACACACACACACACACACACAGACACACACACACGTGCTATTTCTGTCTCTAAGGTGTAAAGTCATACTAAACATCTGAGTAACACATTTTCTCCTTAGTGGCATTTTTAAAGTGTCTTTTTTCACCCTATTGAAATAAATAATGTACTTAGCTTTTGAAGCATAAGTGAATATTTTGGAACTGTTTTAAAGATCAGTAACTTAGCAACTGCTGAAGTAAGGCTTTTGCCAGCCTGAAAGCTTGACTAATTGCAAAATATATGTTGGCCCAATGAAATGGATTGAAATTAATGGTTGTTCGAAGGTCTTTCTGTCCTCATCAAACTCAATCCAGTAAGAATCTATCAGGTACAGAATGGCTAGCAAACTTAGATCATTCCATGTTGCTATTATCTACTCTTAGATTTAATCTAATGTACAAAATCATCTTCCTATTTCTACTCAAAAGTAGCTGTTACATTAGCAAATAAAGATATTAAGCTGTTACTTGGATTCTTATAATCTTCCAACTGCATATTCTACATTCCTTCTTGTAAACATCAGGATGCTATAAAAGCATTCAATATATTCTGATGTATATTCTTTAATACAATTCCCTACACTTCCTCCAAAATACTGAAATCCACCACCTTTTCATGTCCGGCATGAATTGATTATGCAAACCCACTAACCTATAACCTCAACTGTACTTCCTGCATCTACATTATTAGTCTGTCTTTTGCAACTTATGCAGTTTTCCTAGACTATCTGAACACTACCTTATAGTCTTATCTTTTATTCTCCATGAATTCTTTTCACCAACATTGCATTCTTCTAGTTGTTGGAACTAATCGGCTTCATTATACTTCCTACATCAGCTTTTGTTTATATGAAAATCAACAACATCTATGTCAATGTCATTGAACACTTACATGCACTGGTTAGGACATTACCTAATTGTTACAAATATTGCAAGTTTACATAGGTTAGTATAGATAAGGATATAGCTATAGCTATAGCTATAGATATAGATATAGATATAGATATAGATATAGATATATCAACTGTAAACATCTGTTGCAGTGATGTAGAAATGTTTCCCACTTTTTGTAATTCAGGAAACAGATGACAAAGGTCAAGTGGAGAGCTTACTCATCTTGTAAATCAAGAAATCAAATTATTTTAAATCCATTATATACATGTGTTTTATGGAATTTGTTTTAAGTTCATAACATTTCATGTGGTAGAGAATCCCTTATAGTCATTTGACCTTTTGTCTTTTCTTAAGGAACTTGAACCTGTTGCAGATGTTTTTGAATTTCTTCATTTACATGGTGTTTGTGAGAGGTATTTTCCAGCTCTAACGTATTCCCAGAGGGATTAAGATGGCTTTCTGTTAGGATGACATATTGCCTAAGTGATGAAAAATTTAATGTTGACTGTGGTTCCCTATACCTTTACCAGATATCAAAGGTTTGTGTTAAATTTTCAATCTAAAAGGTTTGATCTCTGTCCAGTTCAGTCCCAGTAGTGCACCATTAATTAATACAAACTCAGTTCAGAACAAGCCAACTATTATTTCAGACTTGTTGTGAGATAGTGGCCTCACATTTTTTATCAGAACTTATGTGGAATCCATATTTTGGTCACCATCTAGCAGATGTTGTTCTAGCTGAAGTTTCTGATATTCAGTGCCATGGACTGAACACTATCAAAGAATATAGTCATTTGATTTAGGGTCTACTGTATTACTTTCCGACTCCAGCTACACCTTAGTGTATAAAGCTTTCTGAATATGTTGTTAATTCAGAAAAAAAAACTTACTGTTTACTATCCACGTGACATCATGAGGTACTCTCCTATGAGAGTTTACCAATCATTTCTTAGCACAATGCTGTGTCATCAACTTTTATTTATTTATTTATTTATTTTATTTTACATTTGTTGACCGGGCTAGTCTAACTGGATATATGTCCATTTTTAGTAGAGGCCTGGGGAGAAAAGCTCCACATAAAACAAACAGCACATTAAAAATTCAGTTTCAAAACATTAAACGTTAATTAAAGATACTAGTCATACAAAACATGTGTTACAAGGTACATAAGCATATGTGATATAAGAAAGTAGAACAAAATAAGACACCCCTTTTTTTTCCAATCACTGTGGGAAGGAAGTATTCAGAGGGATGAGGGAGATTCCAGAACAAAGTTTTAAGTGAGGAGGAGCAGGAGAGATTAGTTTAAAGAGAACAGAGTTGGGAGAAAATTAGTTGAGGGGTAGTAAGTCAGAGCGACAGGGGAGAAGTTCATTATGTCTATCTTGGGTAGAATAAGTCCAACATAAAGGCAGTGGACTTTAAAGTGAAAACTGAGTAGAGGTGGAATAGCAAAAGGAAGGAACAGATAATAATGATAACAGGATCTTGAGAGATTTCATCTCTTGGTTCAATGAACAGACTGTCTCTTTAGTTGGGAATCCCCTGGATTATTGAGGGCTTTAGGTTTGTACAGATGGTTTCTTCCTTAACCTATTACAGAGGATATGGTTTGTGCT
Source organism: Protopterus annectens (assembly GCF_019279795.1). NCBI lineage: Eukaryota > Metazoa > Chordata > Ceratodontiformes > Protopteridae > Protopterus > Protopterus annectens. Next base: position 251,485,630 of record NC_056725.1, on the reverse strand, counting down.
TAATATTCCAATTGATTTGGACATCACAGATCTGATGTTGTATCCAATCTACAGGTCTTGTCAATACCTGAAAAGATATTGCTTGGGAATGACCCTGCTTCAGTCACAAAGCACTAAAATGATACAATGTCGAGACTAGGAAAATGTTTTGGAATGCAGTCTTTTTCCTTTGTTGAACTACTTTTTTCTGGTCTATATTCTTGATGATTTTGATGCATCTGTGGCATCCTATAAATAGGTTGCTACCAGTGCATTGATCTAATTACCTCACATTTTGTTTCCCTGAATCATCTTTTTTATTTTCTAAATACCTTTACTGGATTATCACTTGCGACATAGGCAAACTTAAGTTTATATAAACATAATCAAACCATATTAACAAGTTCACATTTAGAAATATTATGCATCAAATATACTGTACTCTACAATAAAATCAAACCAGCATTACATAAATTATTTAATTCTTGCCTTCTCTTAAACCTCATTCCTCCTCCAAAATATTTTGCTGCATTTTTTGTTGCCACAATTTCCATTTTTTATGTAATTCACTCCTACCCTTTTCTAAAGATCCGATTTCCTGTTCTTTTTTCTCTGTTATAATATTCACTACTTCAAGCATGGTTGGTTTAGATTTTGATTTCAATTTTCTAGCAATTGTTTTTTTTTTTTTTGGCAACTACCACAATTAAACTTAACAAGGTCTTACTATGTCTAGGTAATTCAGATCCTGAACCCCAGCTCAAAAAATAATTTCCGTATTTAATGTCATTTGCTTGCCCGGTATTCCTGGCAAAGTACTCTGCAGGAAATTTTTAAAGTCTGCCAGTTCATTCTTCTCCAAGAATATATGCTCCCAGGTACCTCTTTCTTCCCCATTACACCTCCAACATTTGCCATTTACCTGAGGAAAAATATTTGAAGACTGTTTGGGGTATAAATGTACCTATGCAAACACTTCCAGGCAAAAATCCTAAATTGTCTAGATTGTGTTGCATATCTAGGACACATGCATATGTCATCCCATTGTTTCTCTGTAACTTTTTCTGTAATCTCTCACCCAATCACTCCTGATTTCCTCTGATTTATTCCTATAGTTACAGTGCAATATTTGGTAACCAATTGAAATATCAGGACCCAAAAGAATGAGTTCCAAAACGCTGAGACTGATTGGCAAAAATCGGACTTACACATACTAAGTCCAAGATGCCATTTCTCATAATATTCACTTTTCTCTAGATAGGAAATCTTGGAGTTGGTATATATAGGTTTGAGGTGTGTGGGGGGGTTTGCCCCCTATATGGAAAGTGTAGTGAGGCTTGACCCCAAGCAAAAAAAGTTTTAGGGAGAAAAGTCATTTTTGAGATTCACTTTTCTCTGTTTTTTGTTTTTTTTTTTTTCAATTTTTAGGCACTTCACATTTAAAGTGCTGACATTTCAATAGGGATCCAAATATTTCATATGTATTAGTAATTATCCCTTTTTTAACAGCAGCTTCTGTTTTAGAGTCAAGTAAAAACTCAACCAATGCAGGTCTTTCATTAGGATTCCCCTATCCCTTTCTCTTTACCTATACTCTGACATCAATTCCTGATATGGAAGGCAATCTCTAGCCTGCAGTCCAAATGTCTTCTTGGCCTCTTCCCATTCTATTACCTTTCCGTCTCTAATTATTTATTTCCAATACCAGGGTTCCTTTGCCAGCTTCCTCCAGTAAACTCTAGCCCCCTCTTTCCTATTCTCTGTACCCCTAATTGCAGTCATTCTTATTGGCAGTATCTCCTTTTTCCATTCCTGTGTTGGCTTAGTTCTTAGTATATTTTCTGCTGCATTATGACTATAATATTAAATAATTTATAACTTCATAATATTATGTATGACTGCTGTTATTCTCCTTAAAGATCTGCATCCAAAATTCTACTTTTTCTTTATTTCTTGAATTACCCCGTTTCATCATTTTCCCTTCCCACTTATATTTTTATAGCTTTCTGCTTGTGTTATATACAAGAGCTTTAACTGTGTAGTTCTAAATATCTCTTCAAATCAGATAATCCTAAATGCCTTTGTTCTATTGGAAGAATCAGCTTATCCCACTTGACTCTTTTTTATTTTGTATTTATTTATTTGATATTTGTTAACAGGGTTGGTCCAACTAAGCTCAAGCCAATTTTCAGTAGAGACCCAAGGAGAAAAGCTGCAAATACTTATACAATTATATAACAATAAAAATAAGCAAAGTAAAAAATATTTTCTTGCCCTGTTCTCTTGGTATCATCTTGGTTCAGTGATTAATGGTAAACCATGAGCTAGGCAATCTCAGGAAAAGAGGTGGTCAGGTACAGGCTGAATCAAAGTTGATCATAGACTGATCTATGAAAGGACAAACTTATACTAAGGGATATTCTTTTTGTCTGTCTGTCTGTTATAGGTCAAATTTAAAAAGTTAATTCCTGTGTCTTGTGAAATCCCATCAGCAACAAATCAACTGGACAGGCTTTTTCAAATTATGGGCACTTTGTCCAGTCCATCTTCTCTCACAAACCAAAATGCATCTTTTTTTTCTCTCAGTATGTGAACTACATCACATATATAACACATATATCAGTCTGTTGATATGTTTGCCCAAGTATGGCTAAACCACAGGTGCCTCCTTGATTAATTGTTAAAACATCTAAGTGAGACCCATTAGATGAGATATGGAAGTAATTTCAGACTACTGACTGCTTTATTAATGCTTACATATAATATGGGAAGAGTAGGGTGAATGCTGGGAAAGAAAGTAAATGGAAGAAAACAGAGCCCTCTGATCAGCCAATGCAAGCAGCTAAAATATAATATCATTCTACTCAACATAGTGGATAAATGTGCAAAAGCAACCTTTAAAGCAGGAAAGTTGCAGCACCAAGAAAATGTCAGCCTGGGACAGGAATGTGATATAAAAGAACTTGAGCATGAAGGAATGTACAAACATCTGGGAAATGATGATGGATCAACAATAAAACATGAACAACTGTGAATAAACTTAGTAAGGAATATTTTAGAAGACTAAAATTAATACTGAAAACAGCAGTGTCATCTAGGAACAAAGTCCAAGCTATAAAGAAATTTGTACTTCTTGTCCTAACTTCCAGTTTTGGAGTGATTGGATGGCCCCAAAAAGTTGTTGGATCAGTTGGGCAGGAAAACAAGAAGGATGTTTCATGCTAATCAAATCATTTATAAAAATCAGTGTATACCAAGACTATATATCCCCTGTCCTGAAGGAGGTATGGGCCTCCTCAAAACTGATTACATATATAGATCTGTAATTATAGGACTGCATACATATCTGCTACCTCAAAAGACCCAATCATAGTGAAAGCTTTAAAGCATGAGGAGAATAAATCTAAGATGACTTCACTGCTTAGTTTAGCAGAGGCATATTGGTGTCAAGTGAGAATGGAAAATAAAACCAAACATAAATAAAATTCAGGCAACAACTAAATGTGCAAAAAGAAAAAAAAAGAGGAAAGATCAGATGAGAAGGCAAGAAATGTGGAAAATGCATAAATATAGTTGCAAGTACAGAAAACTCTTGGAAGAAACGCATGTTGATCAGGATCGAATGCAGAAATGGTTAAGGGCAGATGAATTGAAATCAGAAGATGAAAGGTTAATATTGGCATCCCAAGATAATGGACTATGTACACATTGGTTTACAAAGTCCATTGAACATGCGGTAGAAACAGGCAAATGTAGGTTTTATAAAAGAGAATTTGAAACAGTCGCACATCTTGTTCCTGGGTGTGATATATTAATGGCTGAAGGACTGTATACTGAAAGGCATAATAATGTGGCAAGACTTTTGCATTGGGGATTGTGCAAACATAAGACTGAAGTAGCTGAAAAACATTAGAAACATGAGCCGCAATGCATTATAGAAAATGTTGAAGTTTATATTACCACATGGGATCACCCATTTCCAACAGTTCAAAAAATAGATGTGAGGAAACAAGACATAGTAGTCCATGAAAAGAAGACAAAAGTAGCACTGATCATTCAAATTACTATGCCAGTGATTACAATGACTTACGCACAGAGAGACACAAAGTCATAAAATACCAGGATTTACAGGCAAAAATGAGGGCAGTATGGAAGAAGGATACCCAGACAGTTCCAATAGTAGCAGGAGCAATGGGTCTTATAAAATCAAATTTACAGTTGTACTTAGATATGTTACCAATACATGTAACTCTGTATGAATTGCAGTAGGAGTCAATACTGGACACACTGTATGTGCTCGAAGAGTACTTCTAGTTAACTTCAAAGATTGACACAATACTAGTTTCATGAACTTTAATCATATTTTGACTTAGGAATGGAGTCCATTCCCATCATGGTATTAGACACCTAAAGGACTTGGAGTAATTAAAAAAAGGATAACATATAATGCATAAAATAATCAGGAAGAGAAACTATTTAGAAATATTGCATTCAAATAGGAATTATAGTCACTGAGCTACACACAAGGTTTGTATTGATATATTATCTAAATGTCATAAACTGAAAGATAAATTCCCCTATTTAGAATTCCTTCATTAATCTACTGTCTTTTGCATCCATGTGTTCTTCAGAAAGTTTGTAGCAGTGCAGCTAATATAGGCAAATACTTGTAATTCATTCATAGTTTCATAGTTTCATAGTTTAGTACTAGGCTATCTGCCCTGGGGCATTTGTAAGCCTAGCCATAGTGATGTGGCTTTCGCCACCCCATAAAATGGTACAAAATGCACAGAATAGATTTAGAATACTGTGCCTCTGTCTAGTAGTGACACAGTGAAGGTCCCCTTATATAATAGAATTAGTTTACTGTGCCCCTGTCTAGTAGTGACACAGATGTGACCCCTGGGGTAAACTTACGATCTCCCATCCACTCATCAAGATTTCTCTTGTAGAGAGTCAGTGAGGGGCTCTGCCTAACATGAACTGGGATCTTGTTCCAGAGCATAGGAAGCCTCTGGGTTATGAATCTATCCCTCCAGCATGTCCTATTCATACTTGTGCCGAGGTTTAAGTCTTTAGCTCTCGTGGTCCTGATGGATTTGGATTTTTTGAGGTGGAGCATGTCCATCAGTTCCTGATTGGACATGGCCTTGTACGTCAGGCAGAAATCACCTCTGAGCAGGCGGTATGCTACTGAATAGAGCTGGAGTTTCTTTAGTCTGGCAGAATAAGACATATGTTGGAGACCCTTGATCTTCTTGGTGAGGTACTTTTGTGGTCTCTCCAGCTGTTGCAAATGCCGTGTGAGGTACATACCAAATGGGGCATTGTACTCAATCATGGGTCTGATGAGGGAGGAGTATAGGGGTACAATGACATCTTTGGATCTGGATGTGAATCCCTTCATGATAAGGTGTGCAAGGTAGAATGTTTTTCTAACCACTTTGGCAACGTGGGTGTCAAATGAGAGGTCGCTGTCGACTTGGGTCCCTATGTCTCTGATTACTTTTTCCGTACTCAGTGGGTTGCTGTCTATGTGATAATTTGTGGGTACTTTGTTTTTCCCAAAGGGGGTGACTATACATTTTTTGGCATTTAGTTTAAGGCCATGACTCCGGCACCAGTTGTCCGTTTCTGTGAGGCCTTTTTGTAGGATGTTTGTGTCCGCTGGTGTATCAACTATGGCGCCTAGTTTGCAGTCATCTGCGAACTTTGTCAGCCACAACCCTCCCATGTTTGCTTTAACATCTGAGAAATAAATGCCGAACAAGAGGTGTCCCAGGACAGATCCCTGTGGGACACCACTTGTGACTGGCTTTGAGTCTGACATTGCTCCAGTGATTTTAACGTTATGGGTTCTGTCCTTTAGCCAGTTTGCAACCCATCTAGTGACATAAGGGTTTACGTTTAAGCTGTTGAGCTTATCTATGATGCCTGAGTGGGGTATTGTGTTGAAGGCCTTAGCCAAGTCCAGGTAGGCTGTATGGACTGCTTTGCCCTCATCAATGGCTCTAGTCACTGTTTCGAAAAAGTCAACCAGGTTCAAAAGGCAGGATCTGCCATTTACAAAGGCGAACTGGGTGGGGTCAAGTGTCTGTAGGTCCCCTATGTCTCTGTTTATGAGTTCCATAATGATTCTTTCCATAGCTTTGCAGACCAGGCTGGTTAAGCTTATGGGGCGGTAGTTCCCAGGGTCTGTAGAGGTACTCCCTTTGTGGAGTGGGGCCACTGTTGCTGTACGCCAGTGTTCAGGTACATATCCTGTAGTAAGGCTAAGGTTAAATAGCACTTTTATGTGCGGGTTTAGCTCCTCTTGGAGTTCACATAGCACACAACCCGGGATACCGTCAGGTCCCATTGATGCTGTGTTTTTAGCTTTGTTGAGGGCGGTTCTCACTTGGACATCTGAGATGACAGGGAGATTACATTCAGCTGGGATAAGTATTTCTTCTGTTGGGGGTGAGGGATGGGAGAAATTTGCACTGAACCTGTCAGCCAGAATGTTGGCAATATCTGTGGGTTCAGTGTATTTTTTGTTGTTGTGAACTAACTCTGAGCATATCTGAGGGTTTCCACCCAGGTTTCTAACATAGCTGAAGAAGGCTTTGTGGTTATCTTTAGTGTCCTTAGCGATTTTTCTCTCAAAGTTGGCCTTGGATGTTTTTATGAGAGAACGTAATTTTCTGCTAGTGTTGATCAGAGATGTCTTCCCTTTATGGGATTTTTCTCTGTCGTGCAGTAGCTTCCTTCTTTTGTTATACAATTTGTTAATGGCTGAGGTCCACCAGACAGGACACTTGCCTTTGGTGGAGAGGGACTTGGATTTATTTGGGATTGCATGATCCATGCATTCTTGGAGATGTCCATAGAAAGCATTTGTGAAGGATTCGGCATTGTGGGATGTGGTATCCACTGGCCCAGTGGGCTTAAAGGATACCATCTCAGTCTTAAGAAGAGTGAAGTCTGCTTTTGAGAAGTTTTTCACTGTGGTCTTTTGTGCTGGGGGTGGAGGTGGGATATGTATATCCAGGGTGATTAGTTTGTGGTCAGATCTCACTAGTGAGGGGTATACCTCCGGTGTGGAGCATTTTGTCCCCATGTTTGTGATGATCAGGTCTAGTATATTATCTCCCTAGTGGGAGAGGTGACTAGTTGTTCCAGTGCATTTGAATTTATGAATTCCAGGAACCTTTGGGCTAGGGTGTTAGGGCTAGAATAATGTACCCAATCTATGTTTGGGTAGTTGAAGTCTCCCAGTATGATGGTATTTTGTGATACATTCATATCCTCCAATGTCTTCAGGAAGGCTGAGTGGGGTTCCTGAGATTGGGAGGGTGGTCTGTAACATGCTACCAGTTGTATAGCAGTTTTGCCTATGGTTAGTTGCACCTGTATGGTCTCTGATGCTTCATGTGTTGCTACTAACCTGGAGGTGTGGGTGTCCTTGATGAATATGGACACTCCCTCTCCCTTTGTGGTTCGGCCCGGGTTTTGGGGCAGAAAAGCATAATATGAGGTATAGGCTGGTAGCGCTGGGGTGCTCTCAGGAGCCTTGAACCAGGTTTCAGTTACTGCACAGACGTCGATGTTCTCCATACTGATGAGTGCATCGAGTGCCTGCATCTTGAGATTTAGACTTCTGGCATTGAGCAGCATTACCCTTAGTTTTGTTCCATTTTTGTTTTCTAAGGAGGTGGGTTTGTCTTTTGAGCCTTGCCTAAAAAAGGCACTATGGGGGTGGCAAGAGCCTTAGCCAATATCTGGAAGCCCAGTGGTGACAGGTGCAAGTCGTCCCTTGCAAAGCAGCGTGGCTTGTCCAACATGTCATCCCAGGCAGACAGACATTGGATCCTCCTAGAATGACACCAGTACTTGAGCCAATTATTAAAGCTGATCATCTTGTCTTTGTATTGTGGCATCATTCTTGGTGAGGGCAAGATGCTGCTCAGGGTCAGGGTCATACCAGCCTGGGCTACATAATCAGAGAGCTCCTCTATGTCTCTTTTCATGTAGTCCAGGGAGGTACGTCTCAGGTCATTCACGCCAGCATGGACAATGACGGAGTCATATTTGTACTTACTTTGGAGTGACCTGAGTGTGTGTGTTATGTGGCGGATCCTAGCTCCCGATAGGCAGCTCACAGTCACCCTCTCCTTGTTCAGCCTGGTAAACGGGACATCAGTGTGTCTGACTATAGAGTCACCTATTACTAGTGTATCAGGCATGGTGTTTGGCCTTAAGGGCTGTGATTGATTGACACACTGATTTATTGAAGTATGTGTTGCATGTGTTTTGTTTTGAGGTGGTGGATTTTTGGATGTCTGCTTTGGGAGCCTCTTTTGTTTTGGTAAGTTTTTTATTAGAGCCTCCGAGTATGTCTTTATGTTTTTATGTGTTTGGTTTGCAGTTGTGGTAGGTCTATGTGGGACTGGGTTTGTTGTGTGTGTGGTTACCATCTCCTCCTGTCTGGTCATGCCAGCCCTGAGATGAGAGAGTTCAGCCTCCAGTTTGGCTATATAGTTGCATCTCACACATGTATTTGTGTTTGTTAGGAGGAGGAGAGGGTTGTCTGTGTACATGAGACAATTGTAGCATTGTCTCAAGATACCCAGATTAACCAGCTGAACTGGAGAGGACGCCAGTAATCTACCACTCGACATGCTAGAACAGTATAAGGGAGTGCTGTGCCTTTAAGGGAAGTGGATATTCACAGGGGTGGTAGGTGGATGTAGTGCTTGATTAGTATGAGAGTGCTTACTTAGTAGAGAAGTTTTGAGAACAAGTGCTAGGCTTATAATATAGCGAGTAGTCTGATTATACTAAGAGTAGAGCTTCCTTAAGGGAAATTTTGAAGAGCAGACTTAGAGGAGCCAGAAGAAGTTTAACCTTGTTTAACCAGTGCTGCACTATGCGCACAACCATGCAAAACCGTGCAAACACGAATTTTAAACAGAGAACTTCAAAAGAGCTAGAAATGGTCCAAAACAACCAATTACTACAGCTCTTGTGCTGAGGTCACTTCCTACAGGGACAGGTAGGCTGCTCAAGGCTCCCCACTCCCACTGGTGAGCAAAGAAACTTCCTTCTATCCAAGTAAGGTAATGGACAACACAGGAACTACACCACAGCCCAGAATACAGCAATGCCTGTAAACTGGTCTAAACTAGTCGAGGAGAGGCGGGAAAACAAGGATTATTATTTTTTTGTTTTGTTTTTAGATAGAAACACACAGAAAATGCAGAAACAGTAATAAATCAGTTACATAGGCTAGCACACTTTAGTGGGCAGCCTCAACAGTTAAATTAAACAAACAAACAAACAAACTTTCGATCAAATTCGACTAAAAAGTAACTTTAACTGCAGATTTAAAAATAATGCAGCAAACAGCTAAAAAAACAGTTTAAGCTTGTTTAGGGTAAGCTAGAGAAGCTATTTCAAGTAAAAAAAAAACAGCAAAGATACTTAAATCCAGAAAGTAGTCGCTTTTCTGAGTTCTCTATAGCTAGGACCACTCTGCAGGACCACGAGGAACTTGTCTGAGTAGTATAGCCAGAAAAAAACGCCCAGAGGCGGATTTTAAACAGGGAACTTCAAAAGAGCTAGAAATTATCCAAAACAACCAATTACTACAGCTCTTGTGCTGAGGTAACTTCCTACAGGGACAGGTAGGCTGCTCAAGGCTCCCCACTCCCACTGGTGAGCAAAGAAACTTCCTTCTATCCAAGTAAGGTAATGGACAACACAGGAACTACACCACAACCCAGAATACAGCAATGCCTGTAAACTGGTCTAAACTAGTCGAGGAGAGGCGGGAAAACAAGGATTATTTTTTAGTTTTTTGGGGGGTTTTTAGATAGAAAAACACAGAAAATGCAGAAAAAGGTAATAAATCAGTTACACAGGCTAGCACACTTTAGTGGACAGCCTCAACAGTTAAATTAAACAAACAAGCAAAAAAACTTTCGATCAAATTCGACTAAAAAGTAACTTTAAGTGCAGATTTTAAAATAATGCAGCAAACAGCTAAAAAAACAGTTTAAGCTTGTTTAGGGTAAGCTAGAGAAGGTATTTCAAGTAAAAAAACGGCAAAGATACTTAAATCCAGAAGGTAGTCACTTTTCTGAGTTCTCTGTAGCTAGGACCACTCTGCAGGACCACGAGGAGCTTGTCTGAGTAGTATAGCCAGAAAAAAACACCCAGAGGCAGATTTTAAACAGGGAACTTCAAAAGAGCTAGAAATGGACCAAAACAACCAATTACTACAGCTCTTGTGCTGAGTTCACTTCCTCCAGGGACAGGTAGGCTGCTCAAGGCTCCCCACTCCCACTGGTGATCAAAGAAACTTCCTTCTATCCAAGTAAAGTAATGGACAACACAAGAACTACACCACAGCCCAGAATACAGCAATGTCTGTAAACTGGTCTAAACTAGTCAAGGAGAGGCGGGAAAACAAGGATTATTTTTTTGGGTTTTTTTTTGTTTTTAGATAGAAACACAGAAAATGCAGAAACAGTAATAAATCAGTTACACAGGCTAGCACACTTTAGTGGGCAGCCTCAACAGTTAAATTAAACAAACAAACAAACAAACTTTCGATCAAATTTGACTAAAAAGTAACTTTAAGTGCAGATTTTAAAATAATGCAGCAAACAGCTAAAAAACAGTTTAAGCTTGTTTAGGGTAAGCTAGAGAAGCTATTTCAAGTAAAAAAACAGCAAAGATACTTAAATCCAGAAAGTAGTCACTTTTCTGAGTTCTCTGTAGCTAGGACCACTCTGCAGGACCACGAGGAGCTTGTCTGAGTAGTATAGCCAGAAAAAAATTCTCAGAGGCGGATTTTAAACAGGGAACTTCAAAAGAGCTAGAAATGGTCCAAAACAACCAATTACTACAGCTCTTGTGCTGAGGTCACTTCCTACCGTGACAGGTAAGCTGCTCAAGGCTCCCCACTCCCACTGGAGAGCAAAGAAACTTCCTTCTATCCAAGTAAGGTAATGGACAACACAAGAACTACACCACAGCCCAGAATACAGCAATGCCTGTAAACTGGTCTAAACTAGTCGAGGAGAGGCAGGAAAACAAGGATTATTTTTTTGTTTTTTTTTTTTTGTTTTTAGATAGAAACACACAGAAAATCCAGAAACAGTAATAAATCAGTTACACAGGCTAGCACACTTTAGTGGGCAGCCTCAACAGTTAAATTAAACAAACAAACAAACAAACTTTCGATTAAATTCGACTAAAAAGTAACTTTAAGTGCAGATTTAAAAATAATGCAGAAAACAGCTAAAAAACAGTTTAAGCTTGTTTAGGGTAAGCTAAAGAAGCTATTTCAAGTAAAAAAAACAGCAAAGATACTTAAATCCAGAAAGTAGTCACTTTTCTGAGTTTTCTGTAGCTAGGACCACTCTGCAGGACCACGAGGAGCTTGTCTGAGTAGTATAGCCAGAAAAAAACATCCAGAGGCGGATTTTAAACAGGGAACTTCAAAAGAGCTAGAAATTGTCCAAAACAACCAATTACTACAGCTCTTGTGCTGAGGTCACTTCCTACAGGGACAGGTAGGCTGCTCAAGGCTCCCCACTCCCACTGGTGAGCAAATAAACTTCCTTCTATCCAAGTAAGGTAATGGACAACACAGGAACTACACCACAGCCCAGAATACAGCAATGCCTGTAAACTGGTCTAAACTAGTCGAGGAGAGGCGGGAAAACAAGGATTATTTTTTTGTTTTTTTTTTTAGATAGAAACACACAGAAAATGCAGAAACAGTAATAAATCAGTTACACAGGCTAGCACACTTTAGTGGGCAGCCTCAACAGTTAAATTAAACAAACAAACAAACAAACTTTCGATCAAATTCGACTAAAAAGTAACTTTAAGTGCATATTTTAAAATAATGCAGCAAACAGCTAAAAAACAGTTTAAGCTTGTTTAGGGTAAGCTAGAGAAGCTATTTCAAGTAAAAAAACAGCAAAGATACTTAAATCCAGAAAGTAGTCGCTTTTCTGAGTTCTCTGTAGCTAGGACCACTCTGCAGGACCACGAGGAGATTCATTGCTAAGTTATCCTAATGAAGTACACATTTCAGCATTAGTCATTTAAAATTAACCATTTCTCCTATGTTAGATTATGCATAGATTTGTACATCCTAGAAATGCAATTCCTTACTATTGCTGACAAGACAAAGTAACATTTCCTGGGAAGAGAGTATTATACACTAATTGTTTCTTAGAAACAATCATATTATCTGAGCATAAGCTCAGAAAATAATATGGAATTTGAAATTTGGTAATTATTCAGTGAGGAGCATTCAAACACAATATGACTTAGGTGCTGCTAAATGTGTCAGAATTTCTGCATCAAGTACCTGATCACTGATAGTCTTGTCAGTGTATAAAGTGCTCTGCACATGAACTTCCATGTAAAATGCTCCTAAAAAAGAAGATACTTTACGAGCATTACTGAAAATATCAAGTTTTGGACTAATTATTCTGAGGTTGATCTCTTTGCTGTAGCCCAGATTTTGTGAAGTGACCCTAGGGCCAACATGATATATTTAGTCCTACCTCTTTGTCCTTCTTATGATGTCTGGGCAGTCCACATTAATGATATACTTTTTCATTTACATACTTAACAGTGGTGATAGTCACACTATGCTTAAGAAACCCTGTTTCTAGCCACCTGTTTCTTATGAAGTGTTTTAGACAACATTTTATATATTCCTTTCCTCTGTCTACCCATAATCTGTATGATTCATGTTGGTCATATATCTGCTGGTGTCACAGTACCGAGACAACTCTTATGAAACTGATCTAATGAATTATCCCCTAAAGGAAGGGATCAGTGCTGTTATACAATCTTTGTCCTCCTTGATTCATTTCTCACTTTTATCAGAGTAGATTATAACATACTTTTGGAGCCCGTTAAGATGTTTGGATTAACTGATATGGTTTTGCTTGGTGGCATCTTAATGGTTAGTTTAATGTAAGAGGTTTGTCTCCAGCATGTATTCTTCATCAAGATTCATTTCAGTACCATAGTGCCTAACAGGAGTCTGTTAGTGGTCTCATTATTGTTGACATGTTGGTACTGCTGGATGATATAAACAGGAGTGGTTTGAGTCATCATTCCCATGCAGGAAGAAACAAAATCTAGGCACAAGTGGATATTTAAACACTGTATCTAACAGTAACATAATGACTCCTGACAAAGGGCTCCTGCCAGCTTGAAAGTTGGAGAAACTGCAAAACCTGTGGTGATTCAATAAACAGTATTATATCATGTCTGTGTTCCAGTGTCTTTATGCACTCCAAAGCATGTGATAATGGAGACTTAGTCCAGACAAGAAAGAGGCAAAAACCATGTTTGTAACTGTCACATCTCCCTAAGGTCCCCATTTTGTCTCTGTTATGTGCTAAAGAGGAAACTAAGACTGTGCATAGGGTATGAGAAATAGGTGCCCTAACAGATGATATTTTGAATTAAAGACTGAAGTGACAGCTGTCATGCAATCTTCATTTTCAGTTAAGGAATACTAGCTAGATCAAGCATGTTATCCATGCCAGGACCTTGCTAAGTATATCAATAGTCTGATTTCATCATGTCTTGGCTAACAATGATGCTTACATGAAGTTTGCATGCATCAACACTGAATGCTTGCAGTTTGCACAAAACACAGTGGTGCATCCACTAACTTATAGCACACTCCCACCCCCACACTGGAAGCAAAGCTGTCTTTGCTGCAGAGTCTGAACTCATTTCAAGTCACCTCAATGTTGGAGCATGCATTATTATTAGTAACGTATCAAGCCCTGCATACCTTGTGTTGAAGTTGTATCTATATAAAATAGGTGCCAGCATCTTACCAGCCTGTTTTAGTCCTCTATCTATCTAATGCAATACTGCTAAAATTCCCAAGATGCTCTTGAAGTTCTCCACTGGTAATCTTTTTCTTTCCATTTGATGCAGTACTAAAAGTTCCTAAATGATAAGGTGGACTTCTCTAGCTGAGCAGCTAACTTTAAAACTGAACTCAGTTTCAGAACTCTTCTAGCTCTAGCCACTTCCCAGATAATATTTGGCTTGGAGGTGTATCACTAAAGACGGAAGAGTATATCCAAGGATTTTAATCTAAAAATGTTTGAAAGTCTCATTATGCAGAGCTCTGCTTCCCATTACAGTTACAACAACTACTTATGCTGCAAGACTGACTGCACTAGTCTTAGGGTTTAAATAGATTAACTGCACCATGACTCCCCAAAATGTTAGTAATCAAACCCAAGCACATCACAAAAATAGAAAATAACAAAAGCTGGGATTCAGAAGTTTGTATCAAAATGCACAAACTTATATCAGAAAGGTTTGCTCAATGCAATACATGATTGAGACTCAGAGGCCAGTGTAGAATCACTGTGATAAGGAGGGTGTGGTCTATATTTCTACCATGGCCTTGACAGCAAAGGCTTCATACAGTTGCAGAAAACATAAATTAGTCATGTGGACTTCCTCAAAACTTTTCTTTGGGAGCAGTGTAACATGGTTTAAGTGTCTCAAGGAATAGCTCTACTGCTCTGTTTGGTAATGAAAAAAGTGAATTTCATCATTCGAGGGCATAGACCAATTCAGCCCTATAGCAGGAGTGAAGCTATCTGTGTGTGAGTGCATTTTGTGGGAGCATGCATGTGAGTGTGTGCCTTTGCATTGTATTGTTGTTAGAATTACACTAATGCAGTTAGCTGCAACTACACAGTGTTCTATTTAGTGACATTATAATGAGCAACTGTGAAGTGTTCTATGACATATTGTTCCATGTGGCTTTGTCATGTCTCTAAATCAAAATATATTGCCATCGGGTTATTGCCAGCCAATAACCTTATTGTAAGCTATCAAGTTACAGTAATGAAGGAGTAACAAACATTTTGTAAGATGTATTGGGTAGCAATCAACTTAAAAGTTAAGAATGGTAAGGAAGAGCGATTTATTTCCTAGAGCATATATAATGGTTATGTATAACTTTGTTTTGCAGGAAGCAGTAAATGAGTAATATTAAAATGTTAGGAGTTTTATGAGCTGTATAAAGGATAGTGGCTGTCACTGTCAGATTTTGAAGAAGGCAGTGCAGATTCTGCTAATGTACAGCATATATTGTGAAGAACAGCTCAGCTGCAGGGAAATTTTATAGTGTACTCATGATCCTTGCAGCCATACTTATCAAAATTAAATTTATATTTACACAAGCGCCATAGGTTATCATATAATGTAGAAAAGCAAACATTGTATTTTTTAAAGCCTATTTCCTTTCATTGTGTTATATGAGAAATAATTTTAGTCATTGCCAACCTGCTTACAGCACTATATAAATGTAGGAGATTTTGTTAAAAACAGAGCTATCCAAGGTAGCTAAGGGATAACATTTCCCATAGTAATAAATATAAGTAGTTATGAAAGAGCTGGGGGTCAGGGACACATTCATTTCTTTCTTTCCAGTTGTTATGAAAGTTATTTATTTTTACGTAAACTGTCCTTATCACCGTATTGAAACTACAGATCCATATGACCATTTTTAGTTTCAACCAAATCATTTGAAAGAAGTGCACTTAATTTTGATTTATAACCACTTATAACCTTACGCATGTTGGTCTCTGTAGAATACTTGTAATTATAATGCTGATGCTAACCTGTGGTCATTATTTCTTCTGGCTGTAATATTAGACTCACTAGGTACATGTGTTGGTTTCCCTCCCTTGGTGATTAATGGAATCAGTTCAGATAGGAAAATATATATATATAATAATTTTAACAACTTCAGAGCTACATAAAAGAATGTCTCCCCAGCACATCAATGATGACTCATGACACAGAATTTTACAAAGCAAATATTTACAATAAATTTACTAAATTCTAAGAGTGGGAATTAAAGTATAGTCATTAAGGGTTATTAAAGAAAATGTTTTGACATCATAATATTATTATTTTCTAATATCAGTATTAGAGCATTACGCATTGCTGATGTTACAATTATAATACACTTCTCATTCAGAAGCAAGAAAAATAGATGAGATATAAAGGTTGGCTTTTTTTTTCTTTCTCAGTCCAAAGACTGAAATTATTTCAGATTTTGCAGCCTCTGCTTCAGTACTTTTAAATCTGTAGAGAAGAATGCCATTGAATACATAAAATAGACATGGCAACTCATATTAAAGCAGTATAAGTAAGCAAGACAGATGTCAGAATAATGACGTAGTGAGCATCTCCCATTTTTATGTTTTGTTTCATAATATCTCTTCCCACATCCACTTGTTACTGAGTGTTAGCTTTTCTTAGATGTGGTGTGTTCTTCTGATAACTTTCTGAAATGTCTGTCATCTCACTATGTCAGAGATACACTCAGTTAATCTGTTTTCATAGTTGTTTACAAGTTTAGGTTGTAAAACAGCACTGTTATCCCTAGCCCCACAGCACAGAGGGAGACCAGACTCTCACCTCCACTGAGGGCTGTATTGCCTGAAGGACTTCATAAGCTGCCCTAAGGAAGAAATGAATGAGTCCATTGAGTGCAGGAAAGAGAGCACTAGGCTGAGCCTATATTTCCTGAGACAGCTATAGAGGAGCTTGTAGGCTACTGAGGGGTCAGGGGATAAGATATTCCATAGGATCATTGAACTGTCCTGGTTTCTAACACCTGACTGTCACCTCCACTGGGAAAAATAAACTGGGCCAGGGGTCTCCATCCTGGACAGAGGAATGAATGGGTCAATTTGGATGCAGGAAGGAGAAACATTTATTTATTTATTTGTTTATTTTTATTTTATGTTGTTTACCAGGGTAGGCCAACTGGGCAAGGGTTGCCCATTTTCAGAGGAGGCCTGGGGAGAAAAGCTCCTTACAATAAGTCAAATACATGGCACACAGTCTATTACAAAATGCAAGAAACAAGAAACAAGATGCATGGTGTTCATTACTAACAGGCTATAAACATGACACCTCTTATTTAACATGTTACAAGTGTGAGGTACATGAATCATATTCTACTACGAGTTGCAGAACAAAACAAAGGATGTTCTATGCAATCTAGCTAACACATGGTACTCTTTATAATACAAGTCACAGATAGGAAGTTCAGGATGTCAGTCCAGGAAGTAATTGGTATAGCAGTCTAGAAGGCAACTAAATAGCAGTGCAGAGGAGATCTAAATTACAGAAAATTGTTAGTTAGGACATCATTGCTAAGTTGAAAGACTTACTGTATAATTCCATAACAATGGTAAATTGAAGGCTCAGAGGACCTTTTTAATAGAAATGTTGAGAATAGAATGCATGTAGTTGCTTAATGGGGAGTTATACTGGGTAATTTAATATGGCAAGAGTGGTCTTATAAGAGTCATCCTGGGTCAGAACATTTACAGATCAAAGACCTGGTGAGATGGGATTTTAATTGTGTTTTGAAACTGGGATAGTTTTCATTGGTCCTGATCTCAGGTGGAATGGAGTGCCACATTTTTGTGACAGTGCATGAATACAGGGCCTCCCCTGAGCTATATCTACTTATGGATAATTCAGCCAGACTTTTATTGGTAAATCTTAGCTGACAGCTGTTAGTGTACTGATTGATTAGGCTGTATGGGGCTGGGATTTTGTTGGAGCAATAAAGAATATGATGTGCCAAGGTAAGTTGATTTAGTGAAAGTAAGTTAGGTAATTCAATCCAGGATGACTGGTGAACAGCTAAGCAATTATGGGATCTGTAGGAAGAGTTAGTAGCAAATCCAGCTATCTAGTGACAACATGAGGATAGTTTGTTAAGTTCACCTTTGTTTAGGTTGACTAGGATGGGAGAAACATAAAGTAATGTAGAGAGTAAATGGGTTCTTGCTATGGTAATTCTGCTATTGGAAGTTAGATAGTTTTTACATCTGTAGAGTGTGCCTAGTTTTTTGTGCACCTTAGTTATGGTTTGGGCTATGTGCTTGTCATATTTCATGTTTTGGTCAATAACAACTCCTAGTAGATTGTTGTGTACAACTGGTGTGATGTGAGTGTTGTCAGAAGCAATTATATTAAAAGGGGAATGAGGTCTATCACTCGAGAGGGATGAAAGAGATAAGCTGGGTTTTTTGGGGTTAAGTATTAGTTGGAAATCTGTTAACCAGGTTTCAACATGCATTAAAGGATTCTTGAATTATTTTCTGTAGAAGCTGGAGAGAGGGGGTGGAGCACATTAGGGTAGAGTCATCGGTGTACTGGACTAGGTTTGCAAGTAGGATGGATTTGTGGAGGTCATTTGTAAATATTGTGAATCTAAGAAGACCTAGAATGGATCCTTGAGGCATACCTAAGGTGACTGGGAGAACAGGGGATAAGTTGTCCTGCCATTTAACTGCCTGTTGTCTGTTAGAAAGATAATCTTTGAGCCATAGGAGTGCAGAGTTATTTAGTTTCAGTTCTGAAAGGGAAGACAGTAATTTCCTATGGGCGACTGTATCAAATGCCTTTGAGAGGTCCAGTAAGATGGTTGATATTAGATTACCTGCATTTCTTTATTGATTAACATGATTGGTAAAACTAATAAGGGAGGTGGTGGTGCTATGGCTAGGTTGAAAGCCATGTTGAGTTTTTGGTAGAAGATTATGATAGAGGAGGAATTTTAATACTTGGAAATTAATATATTTCTGTAGTATTTTTGGGAGTGGGGATAGGATGGCTATTGGGTTGTAGTTTGATAATTCAGCTGAGCTTCCTTCTTTGTGCAGCAGTATAATATGGGAGATTTTCCAGAGGATTGCGAGTTTTTCCTCAGAGATTGACCTATTTATTAGTATAGAGATGTGGTAGGAGATAGGTTTGGCTGCAATCAGGAGATATTCTGCTGGGAGTTTATCAGCAGCCAGTGTAGTGCGTTTTAGTTTGGACAGGTATCTGTGGACTGTGCTGGTTTGTACTGGTTGTAAGCAGAAATAGTTTTGGTTCTCTGTAGCATTTGTTAATTGATGGAGGGTTGCAAGGGCAGAATTTGTTGATAGTTTCAGAATGGAATTGGTGAAACATTCAATGAATTGTGTTGCAATATTATTTGCAGGAGGGTCAATGTTTCGGGTGCTTACTTTGCCTGGCTCGAGAATATTGTTTATGGTAGCCTAGAATTTTTGAGGATTGTTTTTGTACTTTGTTTGTATATTAATGCAATGCTTTTATCTGATCTAAGTTGATTTTTTTAAGTTTATTTCTTAATTCAAGAAATCTTTGCCTATTATCATTAGTTTTGTTTTGACACCAGGCATCCTATGCTTTATCACTTTCTTTTAATAGAAGATGGGTACTCTTGGTGAGCCATGGATAGTTATAAGGGGGGCAAGTAGGTTAAGTGTGTCTAGAAATGTGGAGTTAAAATAGTCAATTGTCTTCTCTAGGGGGAGGTATCGTAGTGGCAACCAGTTGCAGTGTTTGAGAGCTAGCAGCAGGTCTTCTGCTTTTTAGTGTAACATATTTGTTAGAGGGGGCTGTTTTTAGTTGGTTTAATTTGTTGCTTTAGGAGAAATGTAGGTAGGTAATCAGTAAGGCTATTGGGTAATGTGCCAGAATACTGTGAGACAGATGGGCGATTAGTGAGAATCCAATCTGAAATGGATTTCTTTTTGGAGGGTTTGTCAATCCTAGTTGGGGTTTGGATGATCCTGGTATATCTGTATAGGTTTATATGGGTAAATCATGTAAGTTTATATGAGTAGTGGAGAGGGGTGAGTTTATTGAAGCCCAGTCTATGTTGAAATCGGGTCTATATTAGAAGCTCGAAGATCTGTTTGAGCGAACCGGAAAAGAGCAACACATATTGCGTGAACTAAGGAAAAAGCGAATGTGCAAAACTCGAAATGTTGAATTGTTATGGTTGGCCCATCTGCGGTATAGCTCCGTAAAGTAAGTGTGCAATAGTTATGGACCTTAGGGTTAGGGTGTGGGTTAAGATAAGTGCATAGATAGGTAATGCATGTAAGGTTTAGTGTAGGGTTAGAAGTAGGGTTTTAAGTGTATGTGTGCGGATTATTTGTTTTGTTTGGGTATATCTCTGTAGGGTAAGTGTGCGAGAGTTACGGACCTTAGGGTTAGGGTGTGGGTTAAATTAAGTGCATAGATGGTAATTTATGTAAGGTTTAGTGCAGGGTCAGAAGTAGGGTTTGGTTAGTGTCTGTATGTGGTTTAGTTATTATGTTTGGGTAGGTAGTATGTAGCGCGTGGTGGGGTTGGCCGACTATGATTCGAGATTTTAAATTTTGCGGTTTAGGGGGTTTGGCATATTTGCGGTTCAGGCTATATGTGTCACTTTTGTGGTATTTGCTCAAACGGGTTTTCGGTTTTATAATATAGACCCGCTGAAATCACCTAACAGGAGTGTCTCATGGGGGTGGGATTCTGATTCCCAGTGGGTTATGGATTCTAGTGTCTTTATGTTTTTCCCAGTATGGATGTATGAACCTTGCATGTTTAGTTGTTTTTGAGGGTGAAGCTTTACCTTTAAAAGTAGAGTTTCAGGATTGTTGAAGGTGGGATGCTTATATTAAGAAGGTCAATGGTAAGGTTGTTTTTGAAAAAGATGGCCACACTGCCACCTCTTTTGGTGTTGTCTTTCCTAAGTAGGGTGTATTCTGGTGGGACTATTTCATTGTCTTTGTTGTGTGGTTTAAGCCATGTTGCAGTAAGGAGTATGATATCTGGGGAATAAAAGGATAGGGTGGTGTGCAGTACATCGATTTTGTTAAGAATGCTTCTGATGTTGATGTTGAGAATTAGGAGGTCAGTTGGTATTCTAGGGGCTGTTAGTTTGATTTTGACATGATTAATTTCATTTATGGGGTAAGTTGGGGAACTAGGATTTGGATGTATGTCTCCACTAAGTATTAGTTGTGTTGCAATGTAACTAATGGACTGGAGATATTTGGATATGAATAGGTTGTATTGTAGGGAAATTTGGCTTTTTGTAGTACTATGTTGTATCCTAAATGGTGTTGGTTCTAAGGTAGAGTGATTGTAGATACAGGAAGATATGTAAAACGATGTGTGGCTGGGAGGAGTGGTATAGGTCTGGGTGGGTGTTTGAGCAAGTAGGTTGGGTTTAAGGTTTATCTGGTATGAGGTGAGGTGTGTTAGTAGTGTGAGTATTAAAATACATATAGCATGTATTGAGTGCATTTTGGAGTAGCTGTTTGTTAGTGTGTGATGAATGAAATGTAGAGTAGAATGTGTTGGGGTGGGAAGATGTGAAGTGGATGGAGTAGTTGGTGTGTTTGCTACTATGGTGTGAGTGGATTGTTTAGTTTGGGTGTGCTTTTGGGTTGTTGTTTTGATAGGATGGTCCTAGGGGTGGGGTTGTGTGGTTAGCTATTAATGAAATGAAAGTGGGGGTGGGCTAGAATGGGGGTAGGGTAGGGAAGTGGAGTGAGCCCGAGCATAGTGTGAGTGAACGGAGCGGGCCTTAGCCAGAAATAGATTGCTGCGACAAAAAACTATCAGCAAGTCCTAGCATCTTGGGCTGAAGTTCCTGCAGGTACAGTTCAAAGAGAAAGTTTTATAGTATGGAGATATGGCAGTTCTGATAAAGGGAGCAAGGTATTAGAAGAGTTCAGAGGAGTGTACTGGCCTGTAGGTCAGTGTACCAAAAACAGACTGTGTTTAATTGTATTATTGCCTCTAGATTGGGGGAGAATATGGAGATTAAAGAGTTGGAAAAAAATATAATATATAGGTAGAACAAATAGTGCAGAAATGGGGGGTGGGCTAAATGAGATTAGTGTGCATGCTACAGTTGCAGGGTTTAAACATAATGAGCTGCACAGTTAAACTGAGTAAGAACAGAATACAGTTAGAAATTCCTAACATTTGACTTTCAACAGGAGATGTGCATTGTGCAATTCAGGTGTTATGGGGCACTTCTCTGGGTCACTCATGACTAAGCCTGTCAGAATTCCAGCCAAGGGATCCAACTTAAATGGAGGGAAGTGAGTGGATGCACTTTCTCTGTTAGGATAAATGTAACATAAAGAAAGGAACAAAACTGTGTTATGTGCGGTTACACTGAGTTGCAGAGTTAGTCACAGAATCAGGACAGGGGAGGGGGTAGTGTGAGAGAAAGTCAGACTGGGTGCAGAAAAAGTCAGATGCCTCTATAGGAGGTAAGCAACAACAGTGTAGAGGGAGGAGCGAGAGATGAGAGAGATGATATGGTTAGACTTGGAAAGCACAAGGTAGCAAAGAAATAGATATAGTCTAGTAGAATATAGGCTGGCAAATTTCTATCATGTGTAGCATTAAATCTCTTAAATTTCTCTAGCTTGTGCAGCTTTAAGAGGTGACACTATTCAGTTATTATGAATACTATCTCTATTAAACTGACCATTAAAGGGCGTTCTCAACATAATTATCTAGTTTACAATGGTTATTAGAAATAAAAATACTGCCGCTATGTCATAAGCCACTAAAGAGCATTCTCATAATTATCTAGCTCAAAAGAAAATTACAAATATAAAAGCAGCATCTATTTCACAAGCAGCTAAGGAGCATTCACTATTGGGGCAATACTAAAGATGATTAAAAAAACAGCACTTTTTTTCAGACCTAATACTTATAATTTCTTGACAGACTAGGACATGTTATCACACCTGTTTTGCCAAGTTTGTTGTGTAATGGGAAAAGCTATAATTTCTTGGTAGTAAATATCTATTTTCTTCCAACAACCTATTAGAAATAATATTGAATGACCTATGCCGTCTTTAATTCTACTACAGAATTTAATTCTATAGATTTGTCAAGAAGGCTATACCATGCATCCTTGGTACTCTTTTTAAAAATGTGCAGCTTAAAGTCACTTTTTGCCTGCCCTCTCTCTATCTTTGATTTGTGACTATTTATTCTGTAGAGCTCATCCCCTTTCTGTACACTTGTGTTCCAGTTATTCTTTTCTAATTGCAGACAGCATGGCTGTCATCAGTTCATTTACCTAGACAGTATTCCTGAGTCATACCTAAAAACAGGCATTTAAGTATAGTACGTTTTTTTGATTTAAAAAACACAACAAAAACATTATGTTCCCATCTTGTTTTTTGCCATGTATTTATGTAAGTCAGGCAGATGTGATAAGAAAGAGATCCTTCACAATCCAATCAGAAACAGCAATTCAAAATCAGTTACAAAAAATAAGACCACCATATGCTGCATTTGATTTTAAACTGTTGAAATAAGCTGCATAACCATGCATTGTAGAAATCTTAAAATGTGTCTGTTTACAAGCAAAGAATGGTAGAGGCAAAACATGGTAGAAATGATGTATTAGAATAGTGTAATGAACTTATTAATTCCTTTATGTATATATCAAACACACAGTGCACCAAATTTCATGGTAGTCTGGGCATGTTTTTGGAATCTCTTTGATGTTTTAGACAGAGGATTCACTGAATAAATTAAACAACCTCCAAACAAGATGTTTTCTCTCACCAGATCTATCTGTAACAGACATAAACTGAGATTCAGAAGGAGTGAGGGCATGATCGTGGCTAGCGCTTCCCTGTTTACTGTGCATGAATGATGAACACCGATGCTTATTAAGTCTGAATATGGAGGCAAGGGTGCAGCAAGAACAACTCATTAGCTATCCAACTTTCAGTTGCAGTAGGGACTGCAGGAAGAGAGGGTAGTAGTACAGTGTGGCTGCAGACAAGGACCAACTGTGCTCATTAGTCACTCATACCCCTCAAGGGTGATTTGTGGGATCCCATGATCAGAGTACTGGTAGGACTGAGAAGTTATATGGTAGCCTTAAATGGCCACAAAATATATGTGTGCTGATTTATACTTTGACTAAATTCAAGTTTAAAATGGAAACATAGGTAAGTGGTGAAAAAGGGAAGGAAATCAGAGGACAGAGCTTAAGGTTAACAACTGGGGAATGGGCAGGATGGATGTGGGGGAAAAAGGAAAACATTTTTGGGGGCGACAAGGTGCTCTTTTATATATGTGAAGAAAAAGAAAGATGGGGAAGGTAAAAGGGTTAGGATTGTAAATGAAGGCACACAAATATACATGCAATACAGACAAGACTGAAAGGGAAGGTGCTTACAAAATTAGGAATGTGGAAGACAACAGAGAAGGCAGCATTAGGCACACAAAGGAAAGACAATGATGGGTGGATTAAACAGCAAATGGCATTAGGCATAGACACAAAATAGAGGGGAACACTTGGATAGGGAAATAGGATGGTGTGCACAGATGTACTGCCTGCCAGCTGTGCCTAATTGCAGCTTATTCCCCATCCTGGTCTGCACATACAGAATTCACTTCCTAAGTCAAAAAGTGAACATTTTAATTTTGGCCACCTCAGTACAAGGCCATCAGCACTCTGAAAAATACTCCATGAAGAAAATTCACCTGTTGGGAAACTTTCTGTGTGCCACACAGTATAAGTGGAGTGAGCTTAAAAAAAGGACAGCTGATGCAGTTTATGGATACTTTCACAAAGGGTGTCAGAATGCCATTTGTCATACCTTTTTGATTAGGAATGTCACAATAAATGCTAATTAGTATCATAACTATGTTTAGGGTGGCCAAGGTGGTGCAGCGGTTAGCGTTGTTGCCTCACAGCAAGAGGTACTCCGGTTCAATCCTCGACTGGGGTGCCTGCTGTGTGGAGTCTGCATGTTCTCCCTGTGGCCGCGTGGGTTTCCTCTGGGTGCTCCAGTTTCCTTCCACATCCCAAAGACATGCTATAGGTGGACTGGACACTCTAAATTGGCCCTAGGTGTGTGTGCCTTCTGTGGAAGGTTGGGCACTGGGCTGGCAACTTGACACCGTAAAAATCCACTGTCAATCATGAGCAGACAGGTGATCCACTGTGGCGACCCCTAACTGGGAAAAGCCAGAAGAAGAAGTATCATAACTATGTTTATTGCAAGAAATGTATCAGTACTGCTTGCTATAGAACCCCAGTATAATGTGTATAAATAATGTTAAACATGACAATGATGACATTCAATTTAAAATGTACATGCATAAGTATGACGTGTACAATATTTTTCCTGCAATTATGAGTCATCACATATCATAATTATGTGTTTATAACACTACGTCTTGTGAAGTATGTATGTAACATAACCCACTATGTATTACTCAGGTTATGTATCTGTAAGCATCTGAAATGTACTTACAAAAAGAAATATCACATTTTACATAGAAATACAGTCCCATGACTAACAAATATTGCTCCATTCATTCTTAAATTAGTACACCTGTAATTACCACTGTAAAAAGTAAGTTCTGCTGTGGCACTGACATTTTATCCTCTTTTTTATCACGGGTTTGATTCCCAAGTGGTACTATTGAATCTTACTAGTGTGTAAGTCCCAGCAGCCCAATATGTCAAAAGTCATACAATTTGTCCTCCAACCAACCACGATTATAACAAATGCATTAAAGCATTTCATTGTTTAATATTGGATCATGCATCAATAGTTTAAGTATCATGCATTGCCAAATCTCACTGATATTTCACACCTTTTGCACTTTTTGATGCAATCAGTGCCAATGAGTCTGCCAAGCCATTGCTGTGCTTTCAGTTGTGCAAATGTAGCTGAATTAGGTGCCAATTTGAACACATATTTCTAGCTTGACTCCTGCAAACATGGCTGGCAAAGGTAAGGATGGAGTTAGAGCTCAACGCTGGGGTGTTTAGAGGTCCAGGATTTTGTGGCACTTCATGTGAAGTGCTACAGCTGGTAGATGCTGCAGGTGGATTGTACTGGTTCTTGTAATAGCTTGACCAAGGTTACCTGCAGTGCAATTGGCATACCATGCAATGGGGAGCAATATCGTCATCACCACAGTGACATTAAAAGATGCAAGCAGGACCTCCTGAGCCATGAGAGGATGACTTAAAGACTGCAAACACTCCTCATTTGCATAAGTAGAGTGACCCATCAATAGTCTATGATATAGCTTTGATTAGCCAGTCAGGACAGTCCTTTATGTTTCCATATCTTCTTTCTTTCCTTTGCTATACAGCTGCAGAAGAGATAACAGAAAAATGTGAGGCACATCAGGAGAGGCTAACTTGCCTCATAGAGGCACAGGATAAGTATTCATCAGATCTAAATGCAAAGCAGAGAAGTATTTTCCACATATTACCTGGAGCAGACAATTCGTACCTTTTAAATTAAACATATATGCCTGCTCCAATAACTCTTGGTGAGCACATTAGGTAATGAGTGTACCAGCTTAACTGTGTGTGGATTCAATACCCAGCAACAGACATTCACATTTTTTAAAGGATAGCATTTATAAGATATTAACTGCAATACTGCATGACATTAGCAATTCAATATTTGCAAATGCAGTTATTAATTTTGAAAGCATATGTGTGATATGACATAGTCAAATATTTGATTCTGTTTGTCATATCATACTATTATGATTGATTTTAGGGCACATTAATGCCTTTTAATCATATCTGGATGTGGTAAATGTGTACATATATATATTCCTCATACTGGTTTATTTATTAAAATAACAAAAAAAAAACAAAACTAATAGGTCATGCAGTTGATCTAATTCTCTCTCTTTTTGGTCTCCCCACCTATTTCTCTATTTTGTTTTATTTTTGTTGCATATACATTTTTCTAATACATTGCTGCTAAAGAAAAAAACGTTCATCAGCACAAAGGGTGTTGACTCCATAACTCCTGCCCTGGCTGCTCCAACTGCATCAGGTAGCTCTGCCCAGGCTGCTGGTGCAGTGGTACCATCCAGGAGCAATAGTAGTGGAGGTGGTGACTGTGTTACCCATCAGGAGCTGACAGGTCTCATGGAGAGCATAATGTAGAGGGTCTTCAGTGCCTGAATCAGCATGGTTGAAAAGGTTCTGAGTCATATTACTGAAATTATGCCATGTCCAGCACTGACCCAGGCAACTGACACAGGAGACAGTGGTGACAGTTCTGAGGGTGAGGACTAGATTCTCACTGTTCTGAAGCTGGATGTGGCTACATCTCCAATGCCCCCTACCTATCCCTAACCACTGTGTTCCACCAACCTTTTGTGTCCATCACTGCCCTTGTCTGTCTTGTATGTCATGTATATCTGCACCTGCTACATAACTTACCCTACCTATCTGGGCTTCTCATTCCTAAGCACCTTCCCCAACACTCCCTTCTCTCAAAAGGGCACCTGCCCACAGAAGAGATTACGCCTCATACATTAGCTCTCCACATTACCTATATGTCATATTGACACACTTGATCTAGGCAAAGTGGCAAAATGTCACCCATCTCTGGTGTGCTGGATCTCCAAGTCATGACATTTTGTGTGCGTTCTACATTTATGTTATGAAGACGTGCATCACTATGGCACTCTTCCAGCACCAACCTGCAAATTCCTGTATTCTACCCCTTGTGTCCTACCCTCTACTTGCCCACTTACCCTTCTCATTCACCACTGTTCTATCAACCCCTTTTTCACATGTTCAGTTTGGTCAAAAAATAGAATCGGACATAACACACATGGCCAGAAATGAACCATCAAAAAGCCTTCTTCACTTTTTTCCTCAGCATTTGTGCAGAGGTTGACATCACAAACCAATGCTGAGTAACAAGGAAAGGCATTTCATGTCCTGTGGTAGAAACTGGTGAGTTTTTGCCATTGCCCACACTAGTCTGGTTGCTTTCATGCAAATGCACTTAAACTCACTGTGTTATAGGAATACAGAACAAAGTAAGAGTAAACATACTACTTTCAAACAGTTACTCTAGCTGTATGTAGTCTGATGGATGTAATCAACTAGACATTTCTATGTGGTGTGTAGAGATAATTTCCCCTGTTTGTAGGTTGATGTTTTTGTATAGTGTCAAGGGTTCAATTACAGCTGTATGTCAAATTATTATTTCATGACATTTTATATTCCTATCATATATTTAACTCTAAACATCTGTATTTATCTTCATTTACAACATTTCATTAACATGCCATTTGAATAGTGCTGCAAGAAAGAATTTGCAAAAATATTCTGCCCCTCCCCAACAGGTAGACTTATTAAATCACCCTCATCCTGCTTATGTCTTAGTCTTGTTCTCCTTTCCTGCCCCTTCTTGCTCCCTGTAACAAACACTTCATTAATGGCACATAAATAATGAGGAAAACCTGAGAGTAACACATCATAAAGATGAACGTAAAGGTACCATAAATAATACTGTTGCTATTTCACTCTCCATCTCACTCACTTTATTCACCCTTCTGCTTCAGTAAGTTGTCACTGTCCCTTTAATTGCGGGATTTAAAGTGTATGAAGTAGGAGTTCCTTTGTGGTGTGCTGAGATAATCCATAAAGATGTGAAACTGTTAACTCTTTTTATTAGACTACTTCTTATGTAGCTGTTGCCTACATATTGCTTTGTGGCACCATTATCCTGATTCTATCATAATATACTTGCTCCCTGCTTCCATCCCACCTGTCTAAGTGTTTCCCCTTCTGTGTCAACAGTCTGTCATCACAGCATTTGCATGATGCCTGGTGATGAGCAACACCTGTAATTTAGGGGAATGGAAGCTCACAGCATATAGCAAATTCTAGTGAGGTTTTGCCTTCAGCTGCATTACTCTGTTGTTCTTCATGCTACTGTGCCAAGCTGTGTACAGTCAAGCTAATCTTCTCTTTAACAAGCTGAAAAGTTGAATGAACACACTGTCCCTTCAAATCATTAGCATTAAGGCTACAAGGTAATATTGCTGGTGTGGTATGTTGACATAATTCACATCTGTAAAATGTTTTTGGCATAGTGGCAAGAGTTCAAATACAGATGTGTGCGAAAGTCATATTTAATGTTTTATTTATTACTGTTACATTCATAGGTTCATAGGATCATAGGTGTGTACTAGGCCAATGGCCTTGGAGCCTTTACAAGGCTAGCCCATAGGATTGCCCTGGCATCATGCCACCCGACCTTAGTTTCCAGTGCCTCTGTCGAGTAGAGCCACTGGAGTGATCTCCGGGATGAATTTTCTATTTCCCATCCACTCATCAAGATTTCTCTTGAAGAGGCCCAGTGAGTTGCTTTATTTGACATGTATGGGAAGTCTATTCCATAGCATGGGCAGTCTCTGGGTTATGAACCTGTCCCTCCAGCAAATTCGGTTGATTGTGATAATGAGGTTGAGGTCTCTGGAATGTGTGGTGCGGAAGGATTGGGATTTCTTTAGATGTAGCATTTCTAACAGAGCTGGGTCAGTCATGGCTTTGTAAGTCAAGTGGAAATCACCTCTAAGTACGCAATATGTGACAGAGAATAGTTGGAGTTTTTTGAGTCTGTCCACATAGGACAAGTGTTAAAAGCCTAGGATTCTCTTTGTGAGGTATTTTTGCGGCCTCTCCAGTTGTTGCAAGTGTCTAGTGAGGTACATGCCAAATGGGGCATTGTATTCGATGATTGGCCTAATGAGGGAAGAGTAGAGGGAGACAATGACCTCTTTCTTCCTGGATGCAAAACCCTTAGTAATGAGATGTGCCACATAGAAGGACTTTCTGACCACAGTGGTAGTGTGGTGGTCAAAAGAGAGATTGCTGTCAACCTGTGTTGCCAGATCTCTTATAACACCTTCTGTGTTCAGTGGACTACCATTGATGTGGTAGTTCATGAGAACTGGGTTTTTCCCAAAGGGGATGACGACACTTTTTTGGTTTGAGCTTAAGGCCATGGTTCTGACACCAGTCATTGGTATCAGTGAGGCCTTTCTGTAGGATGTCAGCATCACTTGAGGAGTTAATAAAACTTGCAATCATCTGCAAACTTTGTCAGCCAGAGTCCCTTTGTGTTGTCCTGGACTTCAGAGAAGTAGATACCAAACAGGAGAGGACCCCGGACTGATCCCCGTGAGACTCCACTGGTGACTGGTCAGCAGTCTGACTTGGAGTCAGCTACTTTCACACTGTGGGTTCTATCTATGAGCCAGTTTGCAACCCACCTAGTGATATAGGGGTTGATGCCTAGCTTAGTGAGTTTTTCTATGATTCCTGAGTGGGGAATGGTATCAAAGGTCTTGGCCAGATCAAGGTAGGCTGTATGAACCACCTTGCCTTCATCCACAGCTCTGGTGACTGATTCAAAGAAGCTGACCAAGTTGAGCAGGCATGATCTACCTTTCACAAAACCAAACTGTGTGGGATCCAGAGTTTTCAGTTTCCCTGTATCCTTGTTTATTAGGTCCATGATGATGCGTTCCATAGCTTTGCATATCATACTTGTCAGGGTAATGGTGGGATAGTTCCCAGGGGTCTGTAGTCACTCCTCCTTTGTAGAAAGGGATGACTATAGCAGTGTGCCATTTGGTAGGGACAAAGCCTGAGATAAGGCTGTGATTGAACAGGGCACAAAGGTGAGGTGCCAGTTCACTCTGTAGTTCATGTAGAACACAGCCAGGGATATTGTCAAGTCCCATCAAGTTTGTATTCTTAGCCTTGGACAGTGCTGTTTTAACCTGTGCAGCAGTAATACTGGGTGCCTGGCAATCTACTAGTATTGTGATTAGTCCTTTTGGGGGGGGGTCGCTGGCACTGAATCTGTTGGCCAGTATATTGGCAATATCTGTTGGCTCAGTATAGGAGGTACCATTGTGCAGTAGCTCAGAGCAAATATGGGTATTGCTGTGTATGTTCTTTACATAACTATAGAAGGTCTTGCTGTTGTCTTTACTATCTGCTGCAATTCTGTTTTGATAGCTAGCTTTTGAGGATTTGACGAGGGATCTTAACTTTTTGTTGAGGCTGATAAGGAAGTTTTTCCAGTCTTGGGACTTCACCTTATTCCACATCAGTTTCCTCCTTCTGTTGTAGAGTTTGTTTATGGCAGGAAACCACCAGATTGGCTTCCTTTTTTAGGGGGAGAGTGTCTTGGTTCTATTGGGTATGGTGAAATCCATGCATTTGTGTATGTGTTCATACAGTGCATTGTTGTATGATTTGGCGGTCATGCAACTATTGTCCATTTTCATGGGTGCCAAGAAGTTAGCCACCTCTGTTCTTAGGAGCCCAAAGTTAGTTTTGGAGAAGTTTTTCATGGTGGTTACCTTTGTGGGGGGAGGGGGGGGTTAGAGGGATGTGGATTTCCAAGGAGATTAGTTTGCGGTCAGATCTAACCAGGGAGGAGTTGACTATTGGTGTAGAGCAATGGTTGCCCATGTCAGTAATGACCAGGTTAAGGATGTTGCTACCTCTAGTGGGGGTACGAACGAGCTGGTCCTGGGCATTGGAATTAATGAATTTCAGGAAATGTTGGGCAAGTGTATTGGTACATGAGTAGTTTTCCCAGTTAATGGAGGGGTAGTTAAAGTCGCCCAGTATAAGTGTGTTAGGTTGGACCTTAATATTGCTTAGGAATGTGGAGTGAATGTCTTGGGACCTGGTTACAGACATATAACAGGCTACAATCTGAATTGCTGTCTTAATGTTAGCTGCACCTGAAATATCTCTGGTGCATTATGTTGGACTACCAGTCTGGAGGTGTGTGCATCCTTTATGAAGTCTAAGTGTTATGTGTAAGCGTTGTCTTCATATTTTAGTAACCCACTATTATCCTGCTTATGTCTCAGTAACATTTCAACTCTTCGATCTCTGCTGCTCTTTGTTTGAAACATTTATTTGTACATAGCATGACAGATTACTTATCATGAAAAAACATAACAGTAACACCAGAAAGATGTTAAAAATGTCCCAGAAAAAATATATTATTCTGTCTCTACCCCTGTCTCTGTATCTCTCTCTCTCTCTGTTTCCAATTCTGCATCATCACTTTTTACTGTTTCATATTTATTATGCTACTGAATGTAATTTAGATGTTATGGAATTTTACAACTATCATGAGTGCAATGATGGCTAATACTTACATTCTCCTTTGCCTGAATGTGTTGCCAGCTTTGAACTTTGTAAAATAAAAGTTCTTATGTGGTGTTGTTAGATAATACTCAAGTTTGCAGACATGTTTTGGAATGTCGTCAAGGTTTGAATCCTGATGTATGCCAAATGTTTTGGAATGCTGTCAAGGTTTGAATCCTGTTGTATGCCAAAGGGTTCTTGAATGTTTTGTATGACTGCTTTGTGTTTGAGTGTTAACTATACATTTTATTAACACACTATTATCCTGCTGTTGTATCAATGTGACTGGTCCGTATTAGGATTTTATAGACCTTGCCTCAGCATACCTCTCAACTGTACAAATTTTTGCAGGATGTCCAAATTTTTACCTCATATTTTTTACCCTTTTCTCATAAAATCGTGGTTTTCTGACAAATCACTGGCAAGTCATTGAGGACTGAAGTCAGAAAATAATGATAGAATTATGAGATTAAGACTTCATACCCTTTAGGAAGATCATGCTAATGCAAAATCTGTTATTCTATCAATTTTCTAAGTTTGTAAGAGCAATATTTAAAAATTGTCAGAATATTTATGGTTTTGTCCAAATTTCCTTCTAAGAGGTTGAGAAGTATGCCTGCGTGAATAATTATGACAAATGTGGAGTAACAGAACACAAAAATGTGCATAAGTGAACCATAAACTAATCTCTTAGTAAGTCTGCATGTGTATCCCTGTCTCCTCATGCCCCCTTTTCCCACCCCTTCTGTATCATCAAATGAACCTTCTTGATTCAATACTGTTTCCATAAGCCATGTTTCCACCAGCATTAATTTTGTAACAATGGTGTGTAACCTTTTCACATATGATCCATCACTGATTCAGAAGTTAGTGTCATATTTAGGATGTGTCAATTTGTGTTGTCAATGCACACTGTCCAAGCATGAGCTATAACAACTGACAGTGGCACAATAAATGGTTACTATTTGCATGAAATCATCCTGGTATAGATTGTTATGAATGCTTGAGTGACAATCCCTTGTCTTACAATTGTGATTGTCATTGACACCACATACTGTGAAAAAGGTACATGTCACTCACAGTAACGTAATGTACATGAATGGCAGTATATACTTGTTAGCAGAGAAGCATGTAATTGCATAGGACAAGCACAATGCTGTTATGCTGGCCTGTCCAGACACATGCATTTATCCCAAAACCTGTGATGCACAGTACTTGATGTTCCAGACAGTGACATTGTAATACTTACACTGTAAATTTTCATATCATTAAGACTTCTTGTGTGGTGCTTGCAATTCATCCTGTGTTTTCTACATTGTGTAACTAGCTACATAGGTGTCTTGAATCTGACAGTGGTGAACTTGTGTGTGTGTGTGTGTGTGTGTGTGTGTGTGTGTGTGTGTGTGTGTGTGTGTGTGTGTGTGTGTGTGTGTGTGTGTGTGTGTGCGTGTGTGTGTGTGTCCTAAATATCAGCTATGTATAGCTTCCTGAACAGACATGATGTATCTATTTCCACTCAGAGGAAGAATTTTACCTGGGAGAGGTCTCCCCATCCCCTTATCCCACTTTTACCACAAACATCTTCTCTGCAACACACTGATGAGGCCATCCTTTCATAAGTGCACTCTCTCACTATAAAAGCCAGACTTCTGCTGTGGCACTGTAAATATATTGGTAGGGGGTTTGAATCCAAGATTGTTTAAATAGTGTGACTGTGAATGCTGTCATGTACAATTGGTTCTGTAACAATTTCTACTTACAGACATATTTTTACTGGCGGGGGCTACCCTATAAACTTCTATTATCAACAGGCAATATCCATTTTTAAACAAGAAATATCTTTATTAAATTATCACTTATGACATAGATAATCATAAATTTATATAAATGAAAACAAACCATATTGACATAAACTTAGCTGTAAACATTATAAATCACTTATACTCTACCCAGTCATTGACAAACATTACATAGCTCATTTAAATCCTGCCTTGGTTTAAATCCCATTCCTTCCATGTATATATTGTTCCCACAATTCCCATTTTTTCTATCAAATTTGCTCCTACCATTTTCTAAAGATCTCAATTCCAGTTGTTTTATGACTATTAGTATATTCACTACTTCTAGTACAGTTGGTTTAGACTTTCAGTTTCATTTTCTTGTAATTGTTTTTTGGCAGCCACCATAATTAGACTCAGCAAGGCCTTACTATGTTTAGGCAGTTCTGATGCTGTATCGTAGCTCAGAAAAATCATTTCCGTAGATATACCAATTTCTGCAGGGAAGCTTTAAA
Organism: Protopterus annectens; assembly: GCF_019279795.1. Taxonomy (NCBI): domain Eukaryota; kingdom Metazoa; phylum Chordata; order Ceratodontiformes; family Protopteridae; genus Protopterus; species Protopterus annectens. Next base: position 251,451,464 of record NC_056725.1, on the reverse strand, counting down.
ATCTGCTAACTCACTACACTCCCAGAAAATATGTCCTCAATTACCTTTTTCTTCCCATCACACCTCCAACATTTGCTGTCTACCTGAGGAAAACTTCTCTTTAGTCTACTTGGGGTATAAAATACCTATGTAAGCACTTCCAAGCAAAGATCCTAAATCTTCTCGACTTTATTGCATATTTGGGAGACATACATATATCCTCCCTCCCATTGTTTCTTTGTGGATTGCTTATCCTGTTTCTTTTCCCAATCCTTTCTAACCTCCTCTGTTTGATTCTTATCATCATGCAATATTTTATATGTTCTACATATTATTTATTTTTTAATAGCAGCTTCTGTTCTACATTCTACTTAAAACTCTACCAGTGCTGATCTTTCATTTAGGACCGCCCCCTATTTCTTTCTCTTTGCTCAGTTTTGGAAACACAATGATTACATCATGTTTTCAAAAATGAACTACAGCGCAGTCATAGTATAACTTAGGCTGTGGTGCTGGCTGTTGATACTGTGCTCTCCAGACTGTGTAAGTAAATAGGTATGTGGTTTAAATTCAGCAATGATTGAATACCGTGAGTAAGTGTTTGTCTATCGCACTTTTTTAGAAAAGGCTTCTAATGGATATAGGATATAAAGCTGTGTATTGTTACTGTGCTTTTCGACCACTTTCCTTTCTTTTTAGGACATCACCATATTAAACAATGGTGATATCATTCATTCATATGAGCACTGTCACAATTATGAACCAGCATCTCATTTGGCATGTGCGATTTAGGCAATGTTCTGTACCTTTAGTAGTCAGTTTAAATCCAGCAATTAATCCTTAGACTCAGTTGTGTCAGTATGACTGTGAATATGCATGTAGGTATCAATTTTGTCACCCAGTTACCTGCTGTGTACATGTATAGCTGAGGATTACTATTACAAGAGTAATGCTCATTTTTCTCAAATGCTTTATTTGATAAAGAAGATACCATGTCTTGAAATTTATCTTTCCTTACAGAACTACTAAGGTTCTTCCTATTGCATGAGGAAATGAGGCAATTTCCAGTATGTTCGTGCCTTAGTAAGGCATGTGTTCAAATCCGGGATAATCCATACTTTGTGCATTATTTCCATTCTCCCATCATAGCGATAACAGCGTTATGCATCACATGTGTTTGGGTATACCTATCACCAGGCAATATTGTGTGACAAATAGACATCTGGCAACAATCTTTTAAAGAAATTATAGGCGCACAAATCCCTTTCAGCAATAACATGATGTCATGGGTTCAAATACCCACTTCTATCAATTTTAACACCAATTGCTCTGTGATGTGTTCATTCTTTACAATATTGTGTATCCTCTGTCATTACATAGTTATGTGTTCAAAATCCACATTGACTGACTGGATGTATTGTGTGTCCTTAAGCTGTTACGCATAAATGGCAACCTCAGCAGTTATAATGTGCACACTTAAAGTGGGAGGAGCCAACATAGTCATATGATGTAATGACTTCAGAAGGTTGAAGTCTCACAGCTATGTTAAGAATTCCATTGTGGTGCATATGATTCATATAAAAGTTATTACTCAGTGGAATTTCATAGCTTGCTGTTTAATTCCAGTAAAAAGAAAGATTACATGAATGTATTGACATTACACAAACAATACTAAATGAAGTTATCATCATCAATTTTTACTTTGGAGAAAGAAATATAAACTCATTATGTAATTCCCAGTCAGTAAAACAGTTGTGCAAATGTTGTGGTGTGAGTGCTCCTGTGGCACATGCATTTAGTGATGACTTGTATAGCATATCTACACAGATAGAGTGTGGTTCAGTTCTAGGATAATGTGTGTGCAAAACAACAGAAACAGCTCCCTTGGCCAAGAAACATTATACTGCACTGCTCACAGTTATATGAACTTTAAAATAATTACCTCCTTGTCATCATTCTGACAAAATAATATTGCACAAATTATCATCAAATGTCCTTTCTTACTTCACACATTGATTTAATTTATTTGTGACAAGCTCCATTGCTATATCCTGTGGCAGACACAGTCCATACACAGCTCTGTAGAGTGTTAAATATGATAGGTAGGGTTTGACTCTAGTAACATCTGTTTGTCAGTTAACTGTGTCAAACAGAAATGGCTTAGGCAAGAAAGCATTTTTGGCACAGTCAGTAGGCCACATTTTTAAGGCATCACCCTTCAAGGTAGGTGATCCATACCCATTACATTAGGAAAGTGTAACCCCTTCAAGTGTGTTTGTCATGACACACAGTATGCCTATTCCTGTGGAGTCAAAGACTGATACACAGCTTTTTGATATCTGCCCTGGCATATGCTAGAGTCTGGCTGATGCTGAGTAGTTAAGTTGACTGTTCACAGGTATTACTTAATTTACAAATAATCATGCTCTGTATTTCAAGTCTTCTTACAAACAGTTAAGTCTTGATGCAATTTTTTCATATTATAGAAATGTATAGGACATAAGGGCTTACATAATATTTCTTACTGTATGGCATGGTGCAGGACCACCAAAAAGTGTGATTGGGTCTGTGTTAGGACACTTTCTTATGTGTTTGTGTTGTTTACATGCTGTTTGACAGGGTTCAGTGTAATTTCTTGTGAGCATGCCCAGTATATCTATCATGTAGTAGATGTGTTACTTTTATGAATGGACAGCTTGAACTACTGAAATGTCATCAGATATTTGTTGTCATCTGTCAATTGCATATTTTGAGTTTTGTTACTGTTTGAAATGTGTGTGAATATACAACACATGCTTGTCTAATACATGTTTCAAGGTAATATACTCCCTTTCTATGGCTGTCATGTGACAACAAATGGCAAAACATGTCCTTTTCTGATGTTCATGACAGAACAGCTGTACAGTTAATTTCTTCTTGTCTATATACGATGAAGTAGAGAATACAGCAGTTATCACACTTACATTCCCTGTAAATGCATGTTATATTTAATAACTGCAGACTGTGCTTATAGCTGCTAATGTATCCACCATCCTTGCTAGATGTTATCTCAGTTTATCATGTTATCAATATTACTATCATATTTACTCCTTTTGTTACACTGTTGCATTATTTTTATTTATGTGCATGGGTCAAGAATTGCGAACATGATTACTTATTACATTAGTACTGAGGTATTTATATCTAAAATATTTTTTATGAGATAAGGACATTTACCGCATTATCTGAGTACATTTTCTCAGTTTACCCTCCCCATGTACTTATTTCTGCACCAAGACCATTGTATTTTGTGTACATTTTCCCCATTTAACTTTGCTTGCATCTTAATTCTTCTAATCAACTTACCCTCACTTCAAAGAATTTGTCAGCACAAGTTAGTTTGTGTACATTGTATGCTATGCTTCCTTGCACCTTTTCCTGGTTGCCAAAACTTCTGCTGACCACAAAAAAGGTGATTACAAATGTGTAGGTGTGATGAGCAGCATGCATATTTAATGAGCACTGCTGCTCATTGCACTAACATGGTTAATTCGTGTGGGCTCCATGCGAGGCCTACATGATTATTAATAAATCCCAGTGTATGTTTTCAAGAAGAGAACCATTCTTCAAGCATGGATGTAAGATGTAATAACAATTTTGTCAATGGATTGGCAATAATAGCTGGCAGTTGGCACAGAGGTTTAAGGCTTTGAGCTGTAGTTCCTGTGGTACAGGGTTTCATGCCCTTAGTTGCCTGCTGTGTTACATTGAACAAGTCATGCAATGAGATGCTGATCCTTTGAAGAGGAACTGTGTGTCCAGTGGGCCTAACTGGTTAACAAATGTGTGTTATTATTATTATATACTAGTTTGCTATGTCTCTACAAGCTGATATCCATACAAACTCATAGTTGTGAGCTACTTATGCTTACCATAGCAAAATGATTAATGAAAAACATATGTTAGCGGTAACTGAAATGATCAATGTGTGTCTGTGGATTGAATATTACATTAGACAATATATTACAGACTGGTCTAATTATGAAAGCTGGGTTATTCGTATTTACAACATAAGGGCTAGAATTATCATTGGGGGTGCATGTCTAGGCTTCCAAAGAGCCATACAGAGAAATAGCCTAGTAATCACCTGTGAACCTATGATGGAATAATGATAAGCTGATAATATTAAACTTGCATGCAGAAAAAAAAGGCAGACCATCAAAAGACCCAGTGAACTATAGACCATATGTTTGACTAGTCTTATATGCAAGACCCTGGAAAGAATTAGCATGGACCAGATAAACAAAGGCATTAGAAATCTTCAACTACTGGACGTATCTCAGTTTGGGTTCATCAACAGCAGGTCATGCCTACAAAATTTTTTGCTCTTTTTCAGGAAGGTCACTAGAGCCACAGACAAAGGCAAAATTGTATATACTGCCTACCTTGACCTTTCAAAGGTATTTGACACAATATCTCACTCTGGTATTATAGACAAACTCATGAATTTAGGTATAAATCCTTGTGTCACCCGATGAATGGCCAAGTGACTCACAGAGAGAACACATGAAGTTAGGGTGAGGGAATTCACACCCACCAAGATGCCTGTTACTAATGGTGTCCTACAGGGTCCTGTACTGGGACTTTTCCTGTTTGGAATATACTTCCCTGAAGTCAAGACAAATGTATATGGCTTTTGACTGACCAAATTTGCTAATGACTGCAAGCTGGGTGCAATCACTGAATCCCTCAAAGATGTGGATATCCTCCATGAGGGTCTGATATAGACAAATAACTGGTGGCAGAACCATGGAATAAAACTCAACACAAAAAATACATAACTATTCCAATTGGGAAAATGAACACCCCTGCAAATTGCAGCACTGAAAAAAACCTCTAAGAGTATACCCATGGTAAGGGACTTGACAATTAGGGTTGACAATAACCTGAACTTTGATCACCATATGTCCATGTTAGTGAGAAGATCCTTCTACATGGTGCAACTTATATATAAGGTCATGACACCCAGGTCTTAGCAGATCATAGTCCCACTATTTTCAGCCCTCATTAGACCAATAATCAAGTACAATGTACCCTTCAGCATATACCTGACCAAGAATATGCAACAGCTGGAGTGGCCACAGTGGTTCCCCACTAAAAGATTATAGGGTATAACTGGTATGTTCTTTGTGGACTTCCTCAAAGCCCTGTCCCTGTACTTAAGACTCCTACAGGGGTGATCTATGCCTAACTTACAAGGCATTCTGCAATCCAACCTGATGGACCTCCTACACATTCATAAAGAAGGCAGTACTAGAATTACCCAGTTTATGGGTCTAAACCATTTATATGGCTTAAACAATACATGTTGATTGGACAAGTATGTGTTACAGAGATTATCCCTTATCTAGAATAGACTTCCCATTCACATGACACAGAGTTGCTCCCTAAGCCTATCCAAATGCAATTTGGACCGATGGGTGAGAAATCACAAATTCACGCCTGACATGTCACATGCAACTTTTAAGGCCAGGGACAATTTGCAAATGCCTTAAAGCACAGGCATATACCAAAGCCACTCTAGCCTGTGGGCATTGATAGTTGGGAAAATTGGGCTATGAATGGCTAGGCTTAAAAAGAGTCTTTGGCTGTTAGCCTAGTAACCTCCTATGATCCTTAAAAAATGATAGAGTAGAATGCCATTATTTGAAGGAAATCCTGAATGGTGTTGGATTTCAGAACATTTTATAGGCCTTACCATAGCAATGTGTTCTAGTTTAATAGCTGAGATAAAAAGTCATCATTGTCTTGTGTCCCACTTAAAATTATCATAATAGATTGACTAGGGATGCCCTTCATCACTGAATTTATTTGCTCTGCATCTTGACATTTGATTGTGATAGCATAACATTTTGTGTTATGGTGATATAAGATACAAGGTGGTGAAATAAAAGTTTATTTTATTTGTAAATGGTGCACTGATATAACTGACAAGACCTGAACAAGATTTAAATATTCTCTTTTTGAACCTGAAGAGGTTGGTACTCTTTAAGGTTATAACAGAAAAGGAAATAAAACTATGACAATGACAAAAAACTGTGTATCAACTCAAAAGCTGAGGCAAGAATATAGGTTTCTTTGTGAAGCTCCATGTTTTATATTTAAAACTTTGTTAGGAAAATTCAGTACAGAACTCAACCACTGTCACTTGACAGGTCAGGATAAAACAGACAAGCATTGTGGGTTCTTGTTCAATCTGCTTTATTTTATACAAACACATCATAAATGAGGTTAAGTAACTTTAACTTATAAACAAACTAGCTGTCATGCACATAGATGTTAACACTCTGGCTGCACCTTCAAAATGGCACTGCAGCTAACATGTGCTTGGTATTTATATACACACACAGATCTTGGAAATGCTTCTTAAAGGTACATCCCACCTGCTATTCTACATCCTCCCTCTTTGAGAAAATAAGTTAGGGATTGTCACTGATAGTAACGAATGTGCAATTTACATAGACATGATTTTCATCATGCAATTATACAAAGATATGTATATATATATATATATATATATATATATATCTATATCTATATATATATATATATATATATATATATATATATATATATATATATATATATATATACACAACTATGTCCAAGTTGCTGTGTATGTCACAGTAGGCTTTGAAATGTGACCATATCGTCTGACATAAAATTTGGGATTTGGTTTAACAACTCGGATTGTCTCTGCTGGCTGTTCAATCTTAGGAACACTGGAATCATCTGCCGGAACAGTATCCGAAGTCAAAACATATTCTGGAACAGTAATATCATCTGGATTGCACTGAGAGTTAGAGTCTTTATCACAGGTATGATGCTGCAATATCAGTTCTGCTTCAGGAATATGTCTGCAATTTCTCCTGTACTCCATACTCTTGGATTTAACAAAATAGGATCTCAGCTCTGCACAAATGCTCATTATATGACCAATCCGGTTGAAGCTTTTCACTGTTTGTATCCTCACTGTCTCTCCTTTTTTCAATGGACAAAGAAATCTGCTTGACTTGACATAGCTGGACTTTTGGAAAGAAAGCTTCCTAGATACCTGGGCTTTGATGGCTTGGTTATTCTTAGCTTTAGGCTTCAATAAACTAGAACTGATAGGAAATGTTGTTCTGGTTTGCCTAGACAGAAGTCTCTGAGCAGGTGAGCCAAGTATATCATCACAGGGTATGTTTCTGAGATTGAGTACATTTAAAAAATCAGTATTGTCACACTTTGACTCTTCAAGTACTTGCTTTGCAGTCTGTACTGCATGTTCAGCAAGTCCATTTGATTGTGGATACTCTGGACTACTAATAACATGTACGAAGTCCCATTCTCTGGGAAATTTCTGAAACAATTGACTGGTGAATTGCCTACCATTGTCAGAGATTAATTTCTGTGGACTGCCATGGACTGAGAAATGGCATTTCAACGTAGTAATAATTGTAGTAGAAGTTAGATTAGGTAGTAGATGAATCTCGAACCAATTTGAATAAGAGTATACCAGTACGAAGTAATGTTGATTGCTCCACTCGAATATGTCAGTAGCTACAATAGACCAAGGTAGATCAATAATTTGACTCAGCTGAAGTGGCTGTCTTGCAAATGCACTTTAGTGCTATTACATACTGAACAGGAAGAAAGTACTCTATCAATGTCTTTCACTAGAGAAGTCCAAAATACTAGTCCTCTCACTCTTCTCTTAGTAGATTTGGAACCTGTTGACCACGATGCAAAATCTGGATATATTCTTGTTGTAAGGAAGCAGAAACAACAATTTTAAGACCTTTGAAAATAATGCCATCTTCCATTAACAACTCATCTCTGTAAGGAAAGTAAGATTGCACTTCTGGTGGTACACTGGATTATTTTGATGCCCATCCAACACTGATATAGTAATTGAGCTTCTGCAAAACTGGATCAGTCATTGTATGATCTCATAGCTCAAGTCTTGTGACAGAAAAATTACACACTTCCATGACATCAAAGTAAAAAATCTCTGCGTCAAGCTGTTCTGTTGTATTTTTGGGTGATCTGGATAAGGTATCAGCCAGATAAATAAGTTTGCCTTTTGTATAGACCATTTTGAAGTTGTACTTTTGCAATTTGAGCATCATACTTTGTAATCTCTCTGGAGCTGTTCACATAGGCTTCTTTAAAATAATAACCAAAGGTTGATGATCAGTTTCAATCTGGATTTCTTGACCATAGATATAATCATGAAACATGCAAACACTATTGCCAAAAGTTCTACTGGCTTGTATTCTTGAAGAATAACTGCACCTAAACCAAATTTTGAAGCATCGCAGGAAAGACTGACTGGTTTGCTGACATCATAGTATGTTAATGTTGATGGGGTAGCAATTTTCTGCTTAAGAACTTCAAATGCCCTCTGGTGGTGGTCTAGCCAAGACATAGTAATATTTTTATGTGTCAGCTCTCTCAAAGGTGCTGTCAACTCACTGAAGTCTGGTATAAACTTGCCTAAGTAATTAACCATATCAAGAAAACATTGTAGAGCTTGCCCATTATCTGATGATACCATTTCAAGAATGGCTACTTGCTTGGACAGGGTCTAGTCTCAAGCCATTGTTAATAAACAAATGACCTACGTATGTAACTTCTGGTAGTCTGAATTTGCACTTCAGGGGATTGAGCTTTAAGTTCACTTCACGTGCTCTGTCTAGAACTCTCTTAAGATTTCTGTCATGCTCTACCTCACCATTGCCTCTGACCAATATACCATCTATTATTATGGCAGAAGGATAACCAGAAAAAATTTGCTCCATTGTACGCTGAAAGACTTCACTTGCAGAATTTATTCCAAATGGCATTCTGAGGACTCTATATCTTTTAAATGGGGTACTGAATGTAGTCAGTAATGATGATTTGTGATCAAGCATCGCTTGCCAAAATAGACTCTTTGCATCTAAAACAGAAAAAAACAGTGAAATTCGATATCAGGGCTGCAACTTCTTCGACTGTATGCATATGATGATGCGGTATCATCAATGCTTTGATCAAATCTCTTGGGTCAATACATATTCTGATTTCATCTGAGCCTTTTTTTATGAGCTGCTACCATGGATGACACTCATTCGGTAGGTTCTGTAACTGGACAAATTACACCTTGCTGCACCATTTTGTCCAACTCAGCTTTGACCTTATGCTGCATAGCTGTGGGAACTCTTCTTGCTGGTCTGAACACTGGACTGATTTATGGTTATAATTTCAAGAAATGCACAACTGAAAGTTTGCCGATCTGTCATTGAAAACATCAGCATACTCTGAAAAAGTAGCTGAAACTAGAACATGTGCTTATCTGATGAACTTCTTTGGAAAAAGAAAGCAGATTCATTTTCAAACTGTCTCTGAGACCCAATAATGACTGCACAGGGGAGTTCAAGATGGCCGGTGTTCTGTGAGCACTGCAAGCACCCAGCTCTCTGAAATACCCTGGATTATAATAAACCCAGAAGACAGCACAGACTAAAAAACAAAGACATATGACTGAATATCTATTCCAGACAACAAACAGCATTCAAAAGAAGGGAAAAAAAGCAACAGCTTCCTTTTAAAACAAAAGGATTACCAAAGATTCTAGAAATCATCTGTAGTCATGTGGTGCTGTGGCCCTGCAGTCATACATAAAGTCTGCAAAACTTACCTAAAAGCAAGATGTTGAAAGAAGAAAATAATATGGAGACTTTAACAACTAAAACCAAATTCTTGATACTAGCCTCACCAGACAAAGACACAACTCCAAAAAAGACAGAGGACAAATAAGCACTCTGACAATACCAAGCCTGCAAATAAAACCAAGTCAGAACAGCCAGCTAGCCTGGAAGATATAAAAACAGCTTTATTGCCCATTCAACAAGCAATACAGGACTTATCTACACAGTTTCAAGCATTTGGAGACTCATTTAATCACATTCTAACCAGAAATGAAAAATCTGAAGCAAAGATACTAGAAAATGAAATAAAATTAGACTCTATATCTCAGAGAACTGGTTCCCGTGACAAAGAGCTGCAAAGTCTACAAGCAAAAATAATAGATTTAGAAGCAAGAGCTCTGTGAAACAATATTATTATCAGGGGAATCCCTGAAATTGTGTCACACATTGATCTAATACCAACTATCAAACTCAAACTAAAATCTTTACTAGATGATTCTGAAGCAACACAACAAATAATAATAGAGAGAGCCCACAGAGCCTGAAAGAAGCTCAGTCATCCAAGACCTGTATATGCCAAAGTCTTAAACTATCAATATATAAATAAAATACTCTTTGCAGCCAAGACGAAAGGGACACTCACCTGGAATAATAATAAAATTTCCTTTGCTCAAGATCTGCCCATTCAGATAAGGCAAGCAATGCAACTTCTATCTCCATTCTGCAAGTTTTTGACAGAAAAGAAAATTAAGTTCCAGATGAAATACCCAAACTTCTAATTTTCAATGTAAAAGATGTTAAATACATGATTGCTAACCCCATGGAAGAAAAAGAGACGCTCCTGTCAGTTTTCAAGTAGATTCCACCTCCAGAAATGAAGTAAAATGGCTGGAAATTAAAAATGACCCTTGAGTAAATATCGGACTGCATTGTAAGTGTTTTTGATGGGAGACAAACCCTGAGAGCTTCCCCTTGCTTCCTAAGCCCTTAAATTAATGATGAGAGCCATGAGGAACACAGGAAAAGGAAATGAAAACCGGGTAGGAACTAAAATTCAACTGCCGTTTCCGATGCATGTAATATAAAGTAACACCATTTCCCAGGAATCTGGTATGTTAAAACAGTCCCCCTTTGAGCTCAAAAGCTCCACTATAAAACCAAAATGACCAGAAAGGAAGGTACAGCAAGATAAAGAAGTGATTTCTGACCCAAAATCACAAACATCGACATAAAACAATAAATAAAACAACAACTGACTGAAAGATGACTAGTAAATCCTGCAAACATGACTTTGAAGAAACAGAAGAATAAGGTACTGTTTTACCAAAACAAAATTGAGACTTTGATTCTCCAATGCAAGCTTATTGTAAAGAATCCAATCCTAATTTCTGGATGTGAGTCTGGCAGAACCAGACTAAGTAAAAGGTTCTTGAATGAAATAATGATGTTTAACTGGAATAACTGGAAAAAATGAGAGTTTAAGCAGTTTAGAGGAGAGGAATTATATGACAATATGGATACAACTTAGTTGACTGCAGAATATATAAATATAATATAAATAAGCAAGTATTAACAGTATATATACCTGCCTAAGCTTGCAAACCCTTTTTTTCCTCCTTTACCCACTTCTATTTAAATGCCAGTAATGCAATCTGAGTTTGTTATAGATTGCTAGAGAAGAATGCCTGAACACAGAAGCTGGGTAATTTATATATATAAGAAGAGGGAAGGTATCAGAAATATATGGAGAAGGATCATTTAAATATGACATATTTGGCTTAAAAATATAGGTTACATTGTTGTATATTTTGCCATATCTAATTGAGAATTTGATCATTAACATGTTTAAAAAGGCACTTTTAGGAGGAATAGATCATAAACTTATAAGCTGTATGTTTTATACTTTAACTGTAGTAGTCTAATGGTATAATAGTTTAAAGGTTGAGACTAAGGGTACAACTCAGTAGTGTTTTTTGTAGAGAATTAGTCTGTTAAGCTTTGTCCGTATTGTATATAGTAACATAAGGGGGATACCATGTCACAAACGTATACGTAAAGAAAAAACACAATTTAATAATAGTGGGAATCTTATGGTACATACTAAAATCACATTGTATTCCTCCATTTATTCCTGGTCCAGGGGTATAGTGGGTAGGCACAGTGTAGAGATGGGAATAGTTAAATGCTTTCCAATTACACGCTATAACAACACATACAAACGTCATGAATCTAAATTAACATACAGTTCAGTTAAAACAAGCACATCTATCACATAAATGTGGGAAATTGAAACATGGAACATTAATGGACTACAAAATAAAAAAAAGGAAACTATTTTTGCATTTAGCCCTGAAAACCAAAGCTAATCTCGTCTTAATACAAGAAATGCATTTAACTTCAGAGCAATGGACAGATATTGGGAAAATAGTGGATAAGACAAATTATAGCTTCTGGGGACAAAACCAACAGTGCTGGGGTGGCCATAATAATTAAAAAAACATTTTCAGGATAAAATACTTGAAACTAAGGCTGACAAAGAGGGAAGGTGGTGCTATGTAACATTTACTAACACAGTATTTCCAAAACCCATAATGGTGTTAAATGTATATGCACCTTGTAGCAACCAACATCTCTTTTTCATGTCACTGTACCCAATTCTAAACCAACTGGAAGATCATTATCTAATAATTGGTGGTGACTGGAACACATATCAAAACCCAGAAAAGGATAAATCGAACCCGACCAAACTACATAATAGACAAGCTACAATAGCTTTAAATGAACTTAAACAAGACTTCAAACTATACGACCCCTTTAAATATGAGGATAAAGATAACAAAACTGGGAATTACACATTCTACTCCCAATGCCATAAAATGTGGGCAAGAATAGACTTCTTATTAATCTCAGACATACTCATTAACATGGACCATACAATAGTCATACACACTAGATCATTCCAAAGTTACACTGAGTATCAACTGGGACAAAAAAGGTTTTTAAAGACTAGAGCTAATAACTGGTCATTAAATCCTAATCTGCTCTTCAAACAGATGTAGTAAAATTGATTGAGGATATATTAAAAACATCCCTTGTAAATATCTTCAATTCCCAAATACCAATGGATATAGAATGGGTGACCACCAAAACACAAATCAGAGGAACTTTCATTAAAAAAGCAGAAAATTATAAAAAAATCCATCTGAAAGAGGAACAAAAAGTAAAGGAGAAAATAGAACAATGTGAGAGAGAATTGATAAATAACCCTAATAATCAAACGGAAATGGACCTCCTAAAACTACAAAGAGACATATATATGTTCGAGAACAGAAATGTATCTTTTTATGAGACAAGACAGTTGGCTAATTATGCAGAAGAAGCCCAGATTCCTTCCAGAGCTTTGGCCAGGATTATTGCTCAACAAAAATATACCTCAGTTATAGCAGAAGTAAATTACTGAGGGAAAAACTATGCAAGAAATGAGGAAATTATCAAAGTATTTGAACAAATATATACTCAAACATATGGAGAACAAATTCTACAACCCTTGAAGGAGGATAGGGATCTTTTTCTTCAAAAACTAAAATTCCTTAAACTAGATTTAGATCAACAAAAAAAAAATAATGGAGCCCATTTCCATTAATAAGATAACCACAACAATTAAACATCTAAAACCACACAAGGCCCCAGGACCAGATGGTCTTACCTCAGAATTTTATAAATCCTTCAGTCCACTAGTTGGTAAATTATTATACCACGTGCTGAAGTATATAATAAATAACAACATACATGATATTCACTTTAATGCCTCTAAAACTATTTTTATATTAAAAGACCAAGCGGACTCTAAATATCTAAATAGCTATAGACCCATCTCTCTTCTAAATATAGACACCAAGATCCTGACCTCAATACTCGCAAATAGAGTTAAAAATCTGATAGAGAAAATCATTTCTCCAGAACAATCTGGGTTTACACCACATAGACAGACCAGTGACAACATGCTAACATTAGAAGCGTTAATATCCTTTGCAAATCAGAGAAATACCAACATCTTCACAATGGTAGTAGATGCTCACAAGGCTTTTGATAGGGTTAATCTTGAATTCTTGCTGCAAACGTTACCTCACTTTGACATACCTAAAAATTTTATATAGATCATTCAAATTCTCTAAAGCAATCCATATACATCCCTATATATAAACAAAACATGGTCAAACAGAATTTCGATAAAAAATGGAACAAGACAAGGCTGACCGCTATCACCCTTTCTTTTCAACCTATACCTAGAACCCTTATTCCTATATATAAAACAAAATACATATCATAATCCCCACCAATGCATAACTTCAAAGTTTATCTTTCAGCATTGCATATGATTTAAACATATACTTTACTACACCAAGCTCAGACATGACCACAATAATAAACACAACTGAACAATTCTCATACATGTCTAACTACAAATTAAACCTTAATAAAACTAATATATTCCCCTTAAGGCCAGCTAGACTCATCTCCCTAATACCTCTCTTAGACAAAATAAAAATAAAAGAAGAAACCAAATACCTGGGTATTACATTATTTCAGAACAACAAGGAATTCTACCAACATAATGTAACTCTTAAATGGCAAAACATAACACAAGATTGTACAAGATGGAATAACCTTAAGCTACCATTTTTGTCTAAAGTATCAATAATTAAAATGAACGTACTACCTAAATTAATATATCTATTTATGACATCTCAGATAACTATACATAATAAATTCTTCAAACAAATTCATTCCTTTCTAGCAAAGTTTGTATGGGTACCTAAAAAGACCAGAATTACCTATCAAAAACTAACACTTCCCCACAACAAAGGAGGTCTGAACTTGCCAGATTTCGAAACCTACTACTCTATTATCAACACTAATAGAATACTGAGAATAGCAGAGTATGATCCCTTGGCAAAGATTGGTTCACCAGCCTGGGTAACAATATACTATAGGTATATAAAAACACTAGACGTCAAACCCAAAGCGCTTTCCTTCTTAAATAAAAAAGATTTACAAGCCTATAACATAATACAGCCACTAAAACATTTTATAAATATAACACAAAAACTTTTTCACTCCTTAAATCTTTGACAAGCTATGTTAATACTACAACCCCTCCATAAAAATCCTAACTTAGAAATAAATAACAATATGCTAAATTTAGACTCCTTGCCTCGGTTAAAGCATAAGAGAATCCAAGATATCTACCCATTCCTCAATAGCACAATTCATGAATTAAGAAGTAATCTAAACTTACCTAAAGCATATATAATAATGTTAAGACAAATCACACAGGTGTGTTCCAGTTACCTCCAAAACCTTACCATACTCGAAAGTGACATTGAAAACTGTACCCTACTTTGGAAGAGTATGTTAATGTCAAGCAAAACAATAACAAATGCATACAAAATGATAAGGGAAATCAAATTACAGAAAGACCTTCCCCAAGATTCACGAATCCTCTGTGTAAGAGTAGAGGAGGCTTACACGGAAACGGCAGCACACCATGCATACTAATGAGGGCGCGCTGCCTCAACTCCAAGGCTAACACGGAACATGCACGAGTGTAGGGGGCATGTTGGACTGCCGAGCAGTCCAAAAATCCATGCCCCTGCAAATATCACAATAGGGAAATGTCAACTGACATGAGCGAGTCCGCTCAAATGTGTACATATCCAACACTACACTCCCCCACATTCTAAACCTCAGTACAATAATAAAATATAAAACTTTTTTTTTTTTATCATTCCCGATATAGCTGCCCATATTTGCACATGTTTACGCGTGTATGCCCATTGCTAAGCTACAGTTAGCAGTAAAACATCGAAGAGGATAATAAGAAACTTATATGCAAATTAAGCAAAATAGCAATAGCGTAGTGGCAGAACCTTCACACTAAGAGGAGGCATTCCAGGTTCGAGTCCTACCATTCCCCTTTTTATTTTCTATTGGAAATCCGTATATGAAAAGAATTCCTTCCATTTACCAATGAAATTTTAGTAAAAAGCATTGAAATGGCCTATGTAGTAGTGAACGAATTATATATATATATAAGAAAGTGAAATTGTTATGCATACTGATGAATGCAGAAGTAATGGATCTTAAGCAAAGTGAAGCACTGCTAAGCAAAGTTTACCAGTATTAAGCACATTTCAGTATAATTGCTCATAGCTTAGCAGCGCTTTAACTAGCGCAATAGCTTTGCGCAGAGCTGCGCATCGCGCCAACTAGCGCAAACAGAACATGTGCGCACGTAGCTGCGCACTGTGCTAACCAGCACAATGTCGGGCAACGTAGAGCAATGTAGAGAAACATCGGGCAATGTAGAGCAATGTACAGCAACATAGAGCAACACTGGGCAACGTAGAGCAACATAGAGCAATGTAAAGCAACATCGGGCAATGTAGATCAACTTAGAGCAGCATAGAGCAATGGCGGGCAAAGTAGAGCAAAGTCGGTAAAACATAGCCACACCTCCTAGCCGGTCTGGCCAGTAGTGAAATAAAAGGCAATGACAGGCCTCGAACCCAGGATACTGTCCACCATAATCACAGTACTGAACCACTAAGCCATGACATCTTTATATAAGTATGCACTTTCAACAGACACATACATATCAATGTAAGTTTACCCATTGCTAAGCAAGTATACCTTCAGCTGTGTTTTTTCAAAACTGGCCAATCACAAATAAGTGTAGGAAATGATGCATATTTAAGCTCCATAGGTGGGAATACTATCCATAACTGGTTGTAGCTCCCATTTGCAGGCAGCAATGGCCGGTGCTGGAGCGGGCTCTCATTTTCGAGCGCATCATTGGGGCATTGAGGAGTCAAAAGTTATGGTTTGGCTCCTTGTCCACCATCATGAGGATAGACTCCTGCGGGGCCAGTACCAGGGCAGCCAATACAAAGCAGAAGCCTGGACAGTCTAGCTCATGAACTCACCAGTGCCATAGTCGTCCCTCGGACTGGTGAGCAGGTCAGACACCACCATGCAGACCTAAAAAGATGCAAGGCAGATCAACTGGACCAGTGGATCCAGGAGGCCCGTGGGATGCCAAATGCCCCACTACTAAGTAGCCATGGAATTAAGCATTTAAGAATTGCTATTCTAGTGTATACTATGGGTAGGTATGTCTCAATATCACTTCAATTACTTCACAGCTGCAGGTGTCCGTGCTGCGAATCAGCAAGCCTATGCAGATAGGCTGCTAAGGCTGCACCACCAGGCAGGTTAGTAAGTATTCTGCATGTGCTAAGTAAAATAAATGAGAGAGCCTGAAAAATGTGTTTAAACACAATAAATAAACGTATAATAATTCTCTAATAATTATTCTGCATGTACTGTCATATAAAATACATGAGAGAGCCTCTAGAAAAGTGTTTTAAGTCTTTAATAAAGGTATAATTCCTGGAGTATGTCTGTGTCATTTTATTTGATATGTTGTTGTATTCTTGCATTATAGAAATAGTACTGTTGTATTAAGCGCTGTTAACACACAGTTAGGTAGGCCCATATAAAGTGGATGAAGGGAGTGCCAGTAGCTTTTAAGCATATTTACAGTCCTCAACTGTTGGTTTATGCCAAGCATGTACAGGTTAATCTGGCACATGAGTAGCTTGGTATTGTGTTCCCCAGAAATGTCACTGTGCTGGCAGAAATGTAGGGAGCTGTTAACATATAACTGATAATTTCACCTACACATATCTAGATAAGTATATGAAAGTAGAGCTGTCAGTGTACCATCTCAGCAGTAGTGTGTCTGAGCAACTCACAAAATATGTAGCAGTAACATCTGCATCCTGGACAGTTTGTATGTCAGATACAGCCCATGTATATAAAGATCTAGCAAAACCCATTTCACGATCTAAGGACAAATGTGTAGTGTAATAATACATGTAGGGGACATATAACTGCAGTCAATAGGAATGTAGTGTAATCTAGAAGGCTATATAAGTTGATAATGGAGCTATCATTTCCACCCTACTGTATGTGCATAAAAAATGCAATTCCACACCTCAATGGGTATATCTAATCTCAAAACATTTGTTGGGACATATGTCCTATTGGTTTATAAATATCTGCATTTATTTTGATTCATGTGCCCTGTTCAAATACCATAATACTGGTGGCCTGTTGCCATCAATTAAACCTGCATGCTGTTGTAATGTCCACTATTGTCCCATATATGCATGTGTCATGCTTGCTGTTCACCTGTTGGAACTCTGGTGTGTTGGGTTAATGGGAACACTTCTGCATGCTGTTATAACTAATTGGGAATGCTGTTGACTGTTACTAACCCATATTTTCATTAAATTCTCCTAAACATAGAACGTATGGGAAGGCCGGTCCCAGTGGACCCACCTGCCCCACCTCAGCTGGTGATGACACCTGGCACCAGCAGGTCCAGTGCCCAGCCTGGGACCTCCTCTTCCATTGGTCCTGTGCCACCTTCAGGTGGAAGAGCTGCAGGGGATGGGGCTTACCCCCCCATGCAAGCATGGGTGAGGGAGGGCCACCTATTACCCTCCAAATGGTCCCAGCTGTGGTTCGTAGGGAGACTGAGCATTCTGTTGCTGATCCTCTATGCCAGCTTGAGGCACGAGTGGCGTGACTCATGGGTGAGCCTGCCCCTCCTACACAGCCCCCAGCACAGCCACCCTCTGGGCTGTGAAGGTACAGTGGTGACTGCCCATGTGTGGGGATCTCAGTTCCACTGTTGCCATCTGTGGGCTCATGGCCTTGCGATTTCCAAACATCCTTCCCCGTCAATGGTGTTCACCCACCACATGTGTCATATTCCACCCCTGTATGCATCTTGTTTGTCTTGTCAGTTTGCCTCTCCAACCTACCTCCCCAAATATACCTACTTCCCCTACTCCACATTCCACTCTCACCTGAAAAAAAAGGGCATTCTGCTACCAAAAAAAAAGTACGCCCCATACATAGCTGCCCATTTTGCACACATGTCCGCTGGACACATAAACTGATATTTAATTGGCAGTACAACATACTTTGTTGTCCTCACCCCTCTCACAGGGGTTGAAGGTTTCATATTTCCCTCCAAATTTATTGCATATGCACAGCTTTTGCTGTTAAAGAAATGGGCAGATATGGGCCTTCCCTACACCTGTCCTGCACATCCTGAGCTGTTTTCCCTACTGTCTTGCCCTCTTTGTAACCTGTTTTCACCACTTTCCTATCTCCCCATTTTCTTTTCTTTCAAAGAAATGAGTGCAGGGATTAGCGGGAGTAAGCACTTTTAAGCATTAGTTAGCAGGTTTGTGCGAGTGTGCGCCTGTGTGCGCTTAGCTAAGCATCGTGCAAACCTGCTTACAACTGCTTAAAAGTGCCTTAGTCACTCTGTATGTCAGAGTCCTTGTTCTGCTCAGCAGCAAAATAAAATACCTCTGTCAGTCTCGAACCCCGGACCTTGTACACACCAGACTGCATGAAATACCACTGTGCCATGGTAAACATATAACAAATTGGTGCTGCAATCAATATATCATGCATCAGAATGAGTGAATGTAAAGGACAAATAGGAATGCCATAAGACAAATCCTGTTCTGTGGATCTTTACCAGCAGTTCTTGAGGAATTGAATTACTTGACTGTGAAAAGAGAACCAGCCATTCTGGCAGGAAATAATGTTAGAGCAGCACTTTACAAACCCCACACATTATCATAGCAGGACAAACACTAGCATATCTGATTAGGGCAGAGGCCATACTTCCCAACTGTGACTAATTTTCAGGCATGTCCCTGATTTTGAGACAGGTTTTAGCTGTGTCCCTCTGAATCCCTCTGAAAGCTACTGATGTTAGGCAGAAAGGTGGTGAATTACACTTAATGAATAATGATAATAAGTAAGAGTTGGACACGTTGGGCAGAAAGGTGGTGAATTACACTTAATGAATAATGATAATAAGTAAGAGATGGACACGTTGGGCAGAAAGGTGGTGAATTACACTTAATGAATAATGATAATAAGTAAGAGTTGGACACGTTGGGCAGAAAGGTGGTGACTTACACTTAATGAATAATGATAATAAGTAAGAGTTGGACACGGGCAGAAAGGTGGTGAATTACACGTAATGAATAATGATAATAAGTAAGAGATGGACACGTTGGGCAGAAAGGTGGTGAATTACACTTAATGAATAATGATAATAAGTAAGAGTTGGACACCGCTTTTACTTCAGGAAATGTGTATTAATCCATATGCTCTGGTTCTCTCAAAGTCTCAACTTAATGTCTCTAGTATTGTAAAGGTGTACCTCACTTCTACCTACTTTTCCCCGAGTCTGTTCGAATATGTACCTGAGTGTTTGAGAGGCCTGGCAGAGGCAGAAACACACAGGCATATCAGCTATTCTGCTGTTACACAGTGTGCAAATAGCTTTGCAAGGAGTTCCAGAAGCATACCCTTTTATAGGAGTACAACAGTGAAATACCAAGGGATGTAGCCATGTACTGGTAGCAACCAACTGTGACAATGCCATTGTTCCAGTGCTGAAAAGATCGGTGTGGTGCACAGACAAAGAATAACAGGCTAACCTCTGGCTACCATCTGGATAGGTCAACAGTTGGGAGCTACGCAGACAGACTACTTGCTTTGGTTAACTAACAGGTACACAGCAACCCTTTAAGTCCAGCAAGATAAAGTTCACACATTAATACATAATGCTCTCTGTCCTTCTGCACCCCTACCCAAATGTACAATACACCTGTGTGTTCAGGGTTTACCAAGGATGTAGGTAGGCATACTCAGTACTGAAATGTGTCCAGTTTTCTTGAGCAGCCTGTCCTAATGTCAAGACTAAAAAAGCAAAACTGTTCAAAAGTGAGTAAATTTATATTCACAGTATAGCAGTTCACAAACAGTTCATGTGCCAAATGAATACATCTCAATAACTACTTCTGTATGGCAGTTAATTGTATAAGTAGAAAAGAAACTACATACACCCATGTATCTTGTGTTAGCATTTGTAGGGGTGAGTAGAATTCTACACTGACAACTGTGTTGTGGAAGTGGCAACATTCAGGTCTGAGTACAACATTTAAATCAATGGCTACACCCCTGGCTTCAGATATAAGAACTATACCAACCTTCTGACTTACACAACGGTGTCCACAGCAAACAAGCATGGGCCCCACTTTGGAAAGCTGAAAGGGCAATGCCTACCTGGCATAGCAATTTATAGAATTGGGTTGCTATGACAGTGAGTACTGCAATTACCACACAGCAGGCTGCATGCAATTACCAAATGGTGGCCACCAATTGGTGCAGAGGCCATCACATGCACATGTGCAGATACCCATAAAAGCAGGCGGTACTTGCTGGCCAAACATGCAATCATCCCATTGCAGATGCTGAGAGAGAGAGCAAGAGAGAGAGAGAGAGAGATAGATATATATATATATATATATATATATATATATATATATATATATATATATATATATAGAGAGAGAGAGAGAGAGAGAGATGCACACCCCCACCCACACCAGTGGGAAAAAAAAAAAAAAAAAAAAAAAACCAAACAAATAATAAATTCAAAAAAAAATTTAAAATAAAGCCAAAGATACAGCAAACTGAAAACTACAAAGACATACAAAGGAAAGGTATGTAACAGATATGTATTTACTGGCATGTAGTAGATGTATTTGAAGACTACTCTACATACTTTGAAACATCAATATGTGGCAGCAGTACGTATCTATGCACAGATGCCCTACATAACTACTGCCATGGACAAATCAGTGTGTAGCTGTGTGCAGTGGAACATAACTGTGAAATATGTAGCTCAGCATTAAATGTCAAACATCTGAACCATGTCATCTGTGTTCTGTACAGTAGTGTGGACAATGGCTGTTTGCTGGTATATGACATGTGGTGGTTAAACGCTGTGGGTGTGATTTGTTAGGTTTGCAGTGTTGCAGCCAGTGAGGCCTGCTAACACCACATGGGCTGAGAACACCTTCAATGCATTTCGCACAAGACTGTGCAATATCATTACATAACTGTATACCTCACATACTTCACATAATTGATATTCCTACCATGAAAGGTGGACTGTATTTGTGCCTATATGTATATATATATATGTACACCAATGGATGTTTATATGTATGTGTGTGTATATATATATATATATATATATATATATATATATATATATATATATATATATATATATATATATATATATATATATATATATATATAAGAGAGAGAGAGAGAGAGAGGAGAGACAGAGTCATATTTACTGCGACATATGCCTGGTGACAAAGCCATGGCCTCAGGCTCAATGTCTGAAATTCATTGGCATCCCTTTTGCTAAAAACTCTGTACCCATGAACTACCACATAGATGGTAGTCAACTTAACACCAAAAGTGTGATAAGAGACCATGGGACATAGGTGGACAGTAGTCTCACCCTTGATAATCACAGTGCCACACTTGTCATGTAATCTGTCTACATGGCACACCTCATCACAAAAGCTGTATCATCCAGGGAAAAAGAGGTCAGTGTTCCCCTCTACTCATTACTCACAAAACCCATTATGGAGTACAATGCCCCTTATGGTATTTACCTCACAATACATCTACAGCAACTGGAAAGGCCACAGACATACCTCACAAAGAGTAATACTGTCCTCAAACAGTGCCCTATGCAGACCGTCTCAGAAAACCACAGCTAGACTGTGTCGCATACCGGCAACCCAGAGGTGACCTCTGCCTAACATACAAAGCTATGTTAAACCCAGAGCTGTTGGACATGCTCCACATAAACAGATCACTATCCCTATGAGCTACACGCTCTAAGGACCTAAACCTTGTCACCTTAATAGACAGAACATGCTGGAGGGATAGATTCCTATCTCAGAGACATCTCATACTCTGGAACAAACTACTTATCAATATCAAACAAAGCTCCTCAGTAGAACTCGTCATGAATAGTCTTGATGACTGGATGGGAGATAGGAAATACACCCTGGGAATCACCTCTGTGGCTCTGCTTTACAGGGATACATGAAACTAAATTACTTGGGTGTCAAAGGCCAAGGTACCATCTGGCTAGGCTTCTATAGGCCCTAGGGCCAATAGCCTATAACCTACTTATGAACCAATACACACCCACATGTACTTGTTGCAATAATTGCTATGTGATGTTGACTTAGTGTGATGGTGAATGTGTTGGTGAATGTGTCACAGTTGTGTATATGTGGGATAGCTTAGTGGGAAACTGTTTCTGTCATAGTATTATGTGTCCTAGCTCTGATCCCAGCAAAAGATGTGTATGCTGTTGCTAGCCAGAAAACGCAGTATGGCATACGGGCTGACGTAGTCCTTTTGTGTTAACTGGGGAGTGCCATTGGAGGATAAAGCAGTACATGTATGCTCATTGATTGGTACTGCCAGTGAATCAAACCCCTGTATGAACTGTAGTACTACCTGAAGCTGTAGGTCTAAACAACACAGTATGTTGTATGTCCACATTGCTTGAAAACACTGTTTTGTGTGTTTCCTGTAGTCCTCACAGATTACATACCTCAGGCATAAGCATTTGTAAGTACTGACACACAGTACTGTATGATGCACACATAAAGCTCATCTGGGTTGCCATACCTCTGTGTCCTGTATGTATGTCTGATGTGTTTGTGGGTATGCCTGTAACATGCCCTCGGTCATATGTGTGTTACAGGATATAAGTGGGTATCTAGCAAGATGTATAGTCTAGTACAGCAGTATGCCTCCTATATTCATGAATATGCACATATTGTAGGCAGGGGTTTTCCATCAACAACTAGTGTGGTATACTGGTAATACTGTAACTGGACTTTACAATCATTACAATGGATTACATATTTCGTTATGCATTAGCTGGATATATACCTCCTGTGGCTAGGTGGTGCATTGTGTCGCATACAGTCTGCCATGTACTGTTGCATAGTCTTACATAGTGGTTTCTCTTTGCTGCTGTGCAGAAAATGTTTTAATATATAGAGTGTGTCAGGCACTGTCAGGCAGTTGTGGGATGAGCACTGATATGTGGTATTGAAAGTGTGTATCCACTGACAGACAATAGTTTGCTATTTATGGCAGTTCAGTGATATCTGTACTGTAGAATGTTAAGTGTACCACATGACTTGCTCACACATATTGTTTTGTCTTCCAGTGTCATATCCCTCCATCGCAATCCTGCCTATAGCCGTGCAGAGGATGAGATACTAACCAACTGTCTCATCCAACAGTACACCCTGCTATTTTCAAGAACCAGCCAGGACCAGCATGAGTGGACTGCGCTGTGGCAAGATGTTGTCTGTAGGATAAATGACATAGGTATGCATAACCAGACTTATGAGCAGGTACGACATCACTGCAGTGATTTACTTAGACATGTCTGGCAGCATGCGTCTCATGTCCATAGGCAACAGCTTGCCACAGGTGGTGGAGTTGCCACCCATCCCCCCTTTCACCAGAGTGGAGGAGCTGCTCCTGAGCCTGGGGGCTCCTGGCCAATGATAACAACAGCACACATGCATCATCATGGAGGCCGGAGCCCCCCAGCAAGTTCACATGGAGCGTGCAGGTAAGATGGCATATCTGTAGACTACTGTTACCTCTATTGTTAGATCATGCAGATGTGAGATGTGTACTGTGTAGTTAGAAGATGTGGAGCCTGGTGTTGTTCAATACTGATAATTTGAAACATGATGTGTAGGCCTGTGACTGTCAACCATTGTGCTACTGTAAGATTGCAAACCCACAGTAGCAATGCCACAGTTGTTGCCACTGACAAACTGTTTCATATCCTTGTAGGCCCCTCTGGTGTGACAGCAAGGCAGCAGACTCATGCTGGTGAGTGTGTTCTACATTTAATATTGCTAATAAAATGTGCATGTCATAGGTGAGGTGTAGGCCATGTACACATGTAACACACCTACGCATAATGCATGCCATGCATGTTTGCTATGAGACTATGCACATCTCAGTAACGTGAGTGACTGCCTCAAACACATGCAATACACAGAGCATCCCAAACAATTGTGGCTACACTATAGTGGACATTGGATAGGCAGTCGATGTACATGCACACGACATACACAACTCTGTCATATGCAGTACACGTTAATATGCTACACATGGTGTATTCCGACACATGCTGTAAGGTCACACTCCAGTATCCCAAATGTCATCCACATAGCACACATAATATACCTGAGGGGTAGAGGCCTATCATGGGGCAGTGCGACACTCTCCAACACACAACACATTCATGTTAGGCAATGTTCCCTATTGGGCACCTTACAAACCCATGTAACAACTGGCTGTGAAATGGTGAATGTAGCCATGGTACTGCAGTTCAGGTACAGCATGATAGGTGCCAGTCTGGCACACATAAGTAGCCTTGAGTGACCACATAATGCTGCATGATGATGGCTCATGATACAACATGCCATCAAGTTACAGTAACCACAGTACTACACATAGCATTCATTGCTATATACCTCAATGTTGTGTGTGTGCCAACATATGTACCTATACACATTATGCATAGCAATCACCATTTGCACAAAGTGACACGTATATGTCTTGTAATGCTATTGAGTGTATAGGTCACATGACCCACACTGGGTATGTGTGATGTTTAATGTTGCAGTTGTGTTGTAGCATGCTATGACATGGCTGGCACTGGTATGTCCACAATATGTTCTACACTCACCATAACTACTGTACAATGGCTATGTTGAGCAATGGTATTCCATCAAGTATACACGCACCACTCATCCTGTGTGTATACATAACATGCGTACAAAAATGAACAAGACACTCAGAAACTCTCGAAATCCACAAAGAAATACCAAATGTCCATAAAACAAACCGTTTATTAAAACTGATAAACTGAAGCGCTTTGTGAAGCACTTTTCGTTCAAGTAATACACGAACTTCATCAGATGCCATAAAATCAACCAGTGCTGTTTAAATAATGTACATAATCCGTCAGCTGATAAATTAATTAAAAGCATTAAAGGAATATGTTCCTTATATCAAATCAGCACATAAATGCCATGCTTAATTACAAAATTCTAAAAAATACTTAAATCTCCCATTCAGGCATATCACATAATTAAAACAAAGACACAAAACACAAAAGGAAGCACAGATAAAAGCAGTCTAACATAACTAGCAGCTACCACAATATAAACATAACATAACCCTATTCTTTTAATTCCATTTCTATGTACATATTTATAAAACATATAATTTTCTATGTTTTAATTTATTTATATTATTTATCTATTTCCATACATATACGCATATATATGTGTATATATATATATATATATATATATATATATATATATATATATATATATATATATATACACACACACACACACACACACATAAACATGCTATATTCTATATTTATTTCATTTCATTTTAGGAACATCCACATAAAAACATGGGCAAGACTGGCATTTAGCCAAGTATACCACCATTTTGTAATTACAGTTAAATCTACCTTTACTTTTTAAGTTCAAATTTTTGATAGTTATTGTATTATTCACCAAAATGTATTTACAGTAGGGACAGGATCCATATGTATAAATACCCCTTTTATTATTGTTGAAGTTATTGTTATTTTTATGTATACCTTCCAAAAGCTCTTTAAAGTTCCTGTCTCTCTTTACTGTAAATTTTGGTTCTGCCCCTATTTTTTCTATTAGTTCTTTACTCTCTTTGAGAATGTTCCAATTTTTAGATACAATACCTTTCAAGAAGTAAAAATCAGAATTAAATGTCAAGGTAAGACTGTACTCAAAAATTGGGGTTCTCTCAGTGGCCATTACTTCTATGTTGGAGTCAATTATTTCACCCATAGGGTCCTCAGAGGTATTTACTATTAGTACTTGAACCTGTGCTTTCATGTTACTTCTCACTATTGGTGTGTAGATTCCCCTATTTCTCTTCCTTTGAACTTCACCTATTAGATTATCTAGCATGGTATTTGGATAAGCTCTTCTGAGGAACATCTCTCTTAGATTATTACATTCTTCATGGAAATCATCCTCTCTTGAAATCATTCGTGCTGCCCTAACTAGTTGCCCATTGACAACTTCATTTTTTGAAACATAGGGTGAGCACTAGAGTAATGTAAGAAGGTATTAGATTTTGATGGTTTCCTATAAATTCGAGTCTCATACTTCTTCTCAATGTTGTTTTTAATCAGAAGTACATCTAAAAATGAAATTTGTTTCTCCTCAAAATTATATGTAAGTTGAAGGAAATCAGTGCTTTCATCCAGATACTTTACCAGGCACTCTGCCTGGTTTTGATTTCCCCTTGAATAATATAAATATATCATCCAGTATCGGGTGTAATAAGTAATTTGGCAATTAATATGTTCTTTATTAAATATATAGTATTTCTCCTAATAGTTCATGACCAAGTTAGCAAAACTTGATCCGCAGGGTGACCCCATTGCCACTCCACTTTTTTGATGAAAAAAATTGTTTTTAAACGTTATATAATTATGGGCCAATACTATACTTAATAACTCTTCAACTAGCACTAGTTCAGATAAAGGTGCTCCTTTTTCTTGTATATTCAAAATCACCCACTCAATACCTACATCTTGTGGTATTGAGGTATAAAGGTCTTTAACATCAATTGTGAGTAGATTATTATAGTCATCAAAACCTATATTATTGATCCTTTCCAAGAAAGACCAAGAGTCTTTACTTATACAGGCTTCGGAACTTACATATTTCTGAAGAATCTTTTCCACTACCTTAGCACACGCATAGGTTGCACTATTCCTGCCATCCACTATTGGTCTAAGGAGTGGATTACTCAAATCTTTATGTATTTTTGGTACCTCGAATATAACTGGAGCAATAGGTGATGGCATTATTAAGTAGTTGTATAACTCTATATTGATTCTCTGTGCTATAAATAAATCATTTATATAAATTTTTATTCTATTGTTAACTTGATTATATTCATTAATGGACACTTGGTTATAAGATTCAGATGTCAACATTAATTCAATTCTGTTTTCATAATCTACCTGGTCCATGAAGACCAGGTCTCCACCCTTATCTGGCTTCATGATACGAACTCTAGTATCTTTCAAATATTGTATCCAGGTTTGTTCTTCATTTGTGAGGTTATTCTTGATTCTGGCATTCCCTCTTAAATAGTCCATATGTCTAAAATCAAGTTCACACATTTTTTCAAAAGTGTATAGCGAGTTATGCAATGGTGGATTATAAGTGCTTGCAATCCTAAACTCATTCTTTTCCATTTTACTCATATTACCCAACAAAACTGCCAAATTTAGTTTTCTCACAAACATCTTTAAGTCCAAAATGCAGTTCGTAACATTTAATCTTTTGGTAGGAATAAATGTGAGACCCTTTGCTAATAAGTTAGCTAATTCAACAGGGACGTGAACCGAAGAATAATTATATATTGAAAAATCCCCCTCAGAATTCATAACAATCAGGGGGAAGTATCTGGAACCAGTTGATTTATTTCCATTTGTTGTGTCTCTTTCTCTGGTTCCATTTGTTCTGCATTCGGCCCCTCTGAAAACCCTGTTGGTTACCCCTCTCATTGTTATTAAACTGGGGGTTAGATTTAAATTGATTTTATAAGTGTTGACTTCTACGAGGCCCCTCATCAATATTGTTATCCTCCATTTGCGTATATACATAACATGCATGAGCTAAACCTGTGTTCACAATTATCTGCTAAAGACACAGACGCTCTTATCAGTAACGGATATCTATGTGACACACAGATAAACATCCAGGCATTGTATGTATACCTGTGAGTGATGGTGCACAGCACATTGCAGAGCTTGTAATACTTGCACAGCAATGTTGTGTCCATGTACACACTGCATTCCAGGGTGAGGACAATCACTGAACAACAACACACATGCATCAAAGCCATGTATACTGTTATTAACAAGGACTGTCTACAGCTCGCACTGCATGCTGTTGAGCAACACACATCCTGCATGCTGACACGTGTGATATGACTGTTTGACTTGTGATACTGTACCCCGCCATCAACTGCTATTGGGTATATTCTGGATTGCTGGTGGTGTGTGTGTGTCTCTGCTTTAGTGAGGAGTGCATTTGTGTGCATGTGTGCATGTGTTCATGTGTGCATGTGTGCATGTGTGCATGTGTTCATGTCTGCATGTGTGCATGTGTGCATGTGTGCTTGTGTTCATGTGTTCATGTGTGTATGTGTGCATGGGTGCATGTGTGCATGTGTTCATGTGTGCAAGTGTGCATGTGTTCATGCTTGCATGTGTGCATGTGTTCCTGTGTTCATGTGTTCATGTGTGCATGTGTGCATTTGTTCATGTGTTCTGACATCATGTACAGGTTGTAAAGTGTGTTTCCTGTTTTCCTCTCACAGGTGCTGAGGTTGGGCTGGTTCACTGCAGCAGGGAACCTGAAATCACTGGTTCAAATAGTGATAATGATGATAGGTGTGTTGAGGCACAGGCATGTTTGCCAGGGTCTGTAGTTGGGCCACCAATCAACAGTACAAAGCTGTCCACCCCATCCATGCACACAGTCATACTGCCAATACATCCCTCATCAACAATGCCCTTAGCTGAGGGACAGTCTACAGTCGGCAATGGCCAGGACAGTGTGGTACCTATGGCACATGCATCCAGACACAGCAGCCATACCCAGAGGTCTGGAATGGTACTACATAGGCAGATATCCAGGCGTTCTCGTCAGAGCGCTGCTGGTCATCATGCCGCTGGCAGACATGCCACAGGTCTTACAACCTCACGCATGTTCCTGGCTGTCATGGAGGCACAGGCACGTATGGAACGGTACACCAGACAGGGACTAAGGGCACAGAGGGCACATAACACTGCTTTAAATGACAGTATCCATGACCTAGCAGGTGCCATCCATAATTACACTGAGGTCAGGAATAGACATTGGGGTGAGACATTAGATGTCCTCCACCTCCACAATGTCATGTCCATATGTCAGGACAGTGCGGGATGGGTGAGACGTCGACGTGGATGTATGCCAGCAACATCAGCAGCTGGAAGTCCCTGCGGACATCTCTCAAGTCACAGCCGCTCCCGTAGTGCCAGTACCAACTCCAACAATGTTGGGGGTGGGCTGTTTATAGACCGTCCTAAAAGACCACATTCATGTGGCTCTGGACAGTCCCAGCAGGGACCTGGGTCCAGTGTACATATGTCTACCTCTGAGGGTAGTACTCAGTCTGGCTCAGTACCTGATACTGTCAGTAGCACCCCTGCCAGGCACAGGTACCGTATCCATGGCCAGAGATGGTGACCAGTAAAGCCTGGCAGGTACAGTCTGTGGCTGTCCCACAAATCCCCGTATATGGCAGCCACATGGTGGAACTGTGTGCATGCAGACATACACACACACATAAACCAGACACCTAGGGCTAACACATACCTGCACACATTACATCAACATTGGCCCATACCAGTACTCTTGGCCCTCTACACACACACACACACACACACACACACACACACACACACACACACACACACACACACACACACACACACAAACACACACACACACACACACACAAACACGCATACATGTCGATTGTATGGCTCAATGTAGGCCTCTGGCAAACCAACAACACACCCTGTGCATATGATGAAACCTGTGCCACCTCCTGTCATCTGTAACATTGATGCAGGAACAGGCTAACATGGTGCTGGTGCACAGGGTGACTTTATGGCAGTATAGCAATGTTAGCATGTTGTCAGCAGTAAAGTGTAATGTTATCCTTGAAGGTGTAGCTGAGCAGCCATGATACATTAAACCTATGATTGTCAATGTAGTATTGTTTACACCAGTGTTAATCCCAATAGTGTATTGTCCACCCACGTGCCACTTGGCTGATGTGTGTAGTATTGGCAGCATGTGTTAGAGAGTGGACAGTACGTGTGGGATGTGTGCAGCACAGGTTTGTAGGTGTATATTTGTGAAAATGGTGGAGGTGCACTGTCTGCATGTACATGCATAGTGGACACATGGGCAGGGTAACTTGCCCTGTATTACACAGTGTCAACACTCCATAGTTTCTATTGGTGGCCAGTATGCATTGTACTACACACATTTTGGAACTTGGGTACACATGTGTGTATGACATGGTTTGACACTGTGCTGTGGGTGATACTGTTACTATCTGTCATTGGTTTGCATTCTGGTAGTATACATAACCTCTACAGCCTGACCATAAACAATCGTTACATGATGTCTTGACAACTGACAGACAGATGTAGGACACGCAGTAACATTTGTACCTTTCAGGAACTATACTATGCCAGTAACCAGTGGTGTTAACCTGCACCCATTCCCGGGACCACTCCTGATTGCCATATAGCTCACTTAGGTACAAGCAAACACAGTAGGGATATGTCTGTCCACATCTGGGAATGCATACTGTGGCCTATAATGCATTCTCTAGATGACACACACATCCTCCACAAGGGTATCATACGGACAGATAGCTGTTGTCAAATCCATGCTGTAAAACTATAAGCCAACTAAAGCATGGTCATCCACTTTTACAAAACATAGTATCCCCACAGTACCACATAGGTAGTAGCCCCCAACATGTTGACAGGTACTGATGGGTACATACAGCCAAGTGTTTTGCATCATCTCTCCTTTGGTAATCCCATTTCCAAAGGTATTTTGAAATCCCTCGGTGAATCACATAAGCAATAAGGGATCTGCATGCATATCCACAAAGATTGTTGCACACCTATAATGAATAGCCACCATAGACAGACTTTGCTGCATTTTAACTGGTCTGAAATATACCTCAGGCATAAACCCTCACTCACAATATTCAATAGAAACCGTAATGAGTGTGTGTGACACAGATGACCTAGACCAGGGATCACTGCCGTGGCTGGGATTGTCACAAGCATACAGATGTGACCTAAGGTCTGGAAAGCAGCAGCACACTCTGGCAAAGATAACAGATGTGTTCATGGAGAAAGCAGGGTTCCCACCTCTGAAATAATTGAGGTCACATGTACTTATATGAATTTGCCACACAGCTACCTGACATGCAATGCACATACTGTTGTCATTGTGATATGTCATACAGTAGTAAAAGCAAAACCCACAACAGTCACCAACTGTGTCACACACATAGAGCACACACACACTCACCAAGTGCAGGATTTCAACCCCTACCTAACTACTTTATGATACTAGCGCAGTACGCATTTACACAATGCACTATACAAATTACTGGGAGTTCTCCTTTCCACAGGTATATTTGTAGGATGGTGACATAATCAGACTTGACAAAGATAAGTATACCACTTTTAAGGTGTTGTAGTTATCTCCAAAAAGGTTGCTCCTCTGTAAGGAGATACACACACGCACACTCTCATAAATTGTCAAGTGCAGGATTCCAACCCCTACCTAACTACTTAATGATACTAGAGCAGTATGCATTTACACGACACGCTAGGCACATTACTAGGAGTTCTCCTTTCCACAGGTATATTTGTAGGATGGTGACATCATCAGATTTGGCAAGGATGGGTATACCACATTTAAGGTGTGATAGTTGTCTCCAAAAAGGTTGCTCCTCTACAAGGAGATACATACACACTGTCATACAGTTGTCAAGTGCAGGATTCAAACCCCTACCTAACTACCTCATGATACTAGTGCAGTATACATTTACACAACGCAATATACACATTACTGGGAGTTCTCCTTTCCACAGATATATTTGTAGGATGTTGACATCATCAGCCTTGACAAAGATGGGTATACCACTTTTAAGGTGTTGTAGTTGTCTCCAAAAAGGTTGCTCCTCTACAAGGAGATACACAGACACACACACTCTTTTACAGTTGTCAAGTGCAGGATTAAACCCCCTACCTAATTACTTAATGATACTAGAGCAGTACGCATTTACACGATGCGCTATACACATTACTGGGAGTTCTTCTTTCCATAGGTATATTTGTAGGATGGTGACATCATCAGACTAGACAAAGTGAGTTACATTAGGTGACATTAGGTGGGCTACATAGAAGGAATTTGTAGACACTTTGGCAATGTGATCATCAAAGGAGAGTTTACTGTCTACTTGTGTCCCCAGGGCCATAATTACATTCTCCGTACATACTCGATTCCCACCTATGTGGTAATTTGTGTGCACTTTGTTTTATCCAAAGGGGATGACTATGCATTCTTTGGCATTCTGCTTGAGGGCATTGTTTTGACACCAGATATCTGTCTGTGTATAACCCTTCTGTGGGATGTCTGTGTTAGCTGTGGAGTCAATTATGGACCACAGTTATCAGACATCTACAAACATGTTCAGCCATACTCCTCCCGTGCTTGCCTGTACCTCTGAGCAGTATCTACTGAACAGGTGGGGTCCCAGGACCAATACCTGTGGATGCCATTTGTGACTAGTTTAGAGTTGGACATGGCACCCACAACTCTGAACATGTGTGTTTGATCTGTGAGCCAGTTCACCACCCATCCTGTAACATAGCTGGTAACATTCAAGCTGGTAAGCTTGTCCATGATGTCAGAGTGGGGAATGGTGTTGAAAGGCCTTAGTGAGGTCCAGGTGGGCTGTGTGGACTACATTCACCTCCATCTATGTCCTTAGTAACTGTTTCAAATAAGTCAACTAGGTTTAGGAGACAGGATCTACCTTTAACAAAGCCAAGTTGGGTAAGGTCCAGTGTCTGGAGGTCCCCATTGTCTCTGTGTATGGGTTCCATGTTAATTTGCTCCATAGCTTTGCAGACCAGGCTGAGTAGGCCTATAGAGCAATGGTTTCCTGGTTCTGTTGTGGCACCCCATTTGTGGAGCTGGATGACTGTTCCTGTATGCCATTCCTTGGGTACATAGCCTGTGGTAAGGTTGAGTCTGGACAGTGAATGTAGGTGAGGGTGTAGTTCCTTTTGGGGCTGGTGTAAGTCGCAGCGTGGGACACCATCCTGTCCCATTGATGCTGTGTTCTTAGGTTTGGAGAGGGCTGTTTTTGCCTGCATGTCCATGAAGTCTGGTTCTCTGCATTCTTCTGGGATGGACACAGGCCCTTTTGGAGGTGATGTGGGGGGGGGGGTTGCACTGAACTTGTACCGCAGGATGTGGGCAATGTAAGTTGGTTCAGTGTATCTTTTTTCCATTTTGCAGTAGCTGACAGCATTTTTGAGAGTTCCACCTAAATGTTTGGTATAGCTAACGAAGGCTTTGTGGCTGTTATTCTTACATTCCTTGGCAATTTTGTCTTTAGTAACTGGCCTTGGATTATTTTATGAGTGATCATTGTTTCTTCCTAATAATGATCAGTGATGCCTTTCCTTATATGAAGTTTGCTCTATCATGTGTTTGTTCCCTCCTGTTGTATAGCTCATTTATGTGCAACAACCACCAGATTGGTTTCTTATATTTGGAGGAGTGCATCATGGTTTTATTTGGCATGTTTCAATACATGCATCCCATAAGATGCTCATAGAATGCACTTGTAAATGATTCTGCAGATTGTATAGCATTATCCTATAGCAAGAGTGCTTTAGAACTTTCCATTTTGGTCTTGAGAAGTGTGCTGTTTGCTTTAGAAACTTTCTTCACAGTGGTTTCCTTGACTGTGGGGGGGCATGATGTGGATGCCCAGTGTGATTACTTTATGATCTGATATTACCAGTGAGGGGTTTATCTCTGTTGTGGAACACTGGTACCCCATGTTGGTGATGATCAGGTCCAGTATGTTGTCACCTCTAGTGGGCATGGTAACCAGCTGTTCCAGAGCATTTGAGTTTTTAAACTCTGGGAAGCATTGGGCAAAGGATGTTGTACAAGAGTAATTCTCCCAGTCAGTGTTTTGGTAGTTGCACTCTCCTCATATAATGGTGTTTGGTAGGACATTTGTATTTTCCACTGTTCTCAGGAATACTGGGTGAGGTTCCTGAGACAAGGTAGGTGATCTGTAGCAGGCTACAATCTGATAAGCAGCTTTGCACAATGTTAGTTGCACTTGCATGGGCTCCAAGGCCTCACACTGTGCCACTAACCTGAAGGTGTGGGTATCCATAGGGTAAATGGATTCACCATTTCCTTTTGTATTTCACTCTGGGTTTTGGGGCCAAATATTCGAGGGATTGTGAGTGTTTCACGTGAAGCATGTCCAACAGCTCTGTGTTTGACATAGCTTTGTATGTAGGCAGAGATCACCTCTGAGTAGACGATATGCGAGAGAGTACAGCTGGAGCATTTTGAGACGGTCTGTGTATGGCATGTATCTCAGGCCACTAATGCTATTTGTGAGGTATTTCTGCAGCCTTTCCAGTTGTTGTTGATGTCTTGTGAGGTACATAGCAAAAGGGGCGTTGTACTCTGTTATGGATCTAGTCAGTGATGAGTAGAGGGGAACAATGTCCTCTTCTATCCTGCATGAGACACCTTTTGTGATGAGGTGTGCCACGTAGAAGGATTTCTGGACTACTGTGGGGATGTGATTATCACAGTTGTATCCACTGTCCACTTGTGACCCAAGGTTTCTAATTACAATTTCAGTGTTAAGTATACTACCGCCTATGTTGAAGTTCATGGCTACAGAGTTTTTACCAAAGGGGATGACAATGCACTTTTTGGCATTGAGCTTGAAGCCATGGCTTTGACACCAGGCATCTGTCTCAGTGAGGCCGTTTTGTAGGATGTCCACATCGTCAGTAGTTTTGATTATGGCTCCTAGTTTGCAGTCATCTGGAAACTTCATTAGCCACAGACCTTCCATGTTAAAGTTTACTTCAGGGAAGTAGATTCCAGACAGGACAGGACCCAGGACTGAACCCTGTGGTACTGCACTTGTCTCTGGTCTAATGTCGTACTTGGAGTCTGCTACTTTGACAGTGTGTGTTCTGTCAGTTAGCCAGTTGGCATCCCATCTTGTGCATAGCGATTTATACCTAGTTTAGTGGGTTTATCTATAATTCCAGAGTGGGGGATGGTGTTGAAAGCCATGGCAAAATCTACATAGGCTGTGTGATCCACCTTAGCCTTGTCTACAGTTCTGGTGACTGCTTCAATGACGTCTATCAGGTTTAGAAGACATGATCTGTCTTTTACAAACCCAACATGGTTGTGGTCCAGTGTTTGGAGATTACCAATGTCTTTTTTTATAAGTTATATGATGATACATTCCATGGCCTTGCAGAGCAGGCTCATCAGGCTAATGGGCCGCTAGATCCTGGGGACTATGGTGTCTCCCCCCTTGTGCAGTGGAATAACCATTGCTGTGCACCATTCAGCAGGCACAAAGCCTGAGATGAGGCTATGACTGAACATGATACATAGGCGTGGTGCCTGTTCGTTCTGTAGTTTGTGTAGACCACAGCCTGGGATGTTATCTTGTCCCATGGATGCTGTGTTACTGGCTTGGAGAGTGTTTTTTACCTGTGCATCTATGATGACAGCAGCTTTGCAGTCTTCCGTTATGGAGATAAGCTCATTCATGGGTGAGGGGGGTAAAGTTAGCGCTGATCCTATCTGCCAGGATGTTGGCAATATTAGTTGAGTCTGTATATTTAGTGCCACTGTGCTGTAACTCAGAGCAGATCTGAGTGTTGCCATTGAGATTCTTGACATAGCTATAGAATGCTTTGTGGTTGTCTTTAGAATCAGTGTTGATTCTGTTTTCATAACTAGCTTTGGAGGATTTTATCATGGATCACAGCTTCTTACTGATGTGGAACATGGAGCTCCTCCCCTCATGGGATTTTACCCAGTTTTGCAACATTATTTTACTTCTGTTGTGCAGTTTGTTTATGGCAGGGGAACACCAGATTGGCTTCCTTTTCTTGGAGGTTAGTGTCTTGGTTCTGTTTGGGATAGCACAATGCATGCAGCCATGTAAATGCTTATGAAGTGCAATTGTGAAAGATTAAGTAGTCATAACTGTATTGTCCATCTGCATGTGTGTCCTGCAGTTTAACACTTCTGTCTTAAGAAGCATGACGTTGGCTTTGGAGAAATTATTTAACATGGTTTCCTTAATGGGGATGTGGGTCCAGAATGTGGATATATATAGATATATATATATATATATATATATATATATATATATATATATATATATATATATATATATATATATATATATATATATATATATATATATATATATATATATATATAGAGGGTGATTAGCTTATGGTCAGATGGGATCAATGAGGCGCTGACATCAGGTGTGGAACACCGGTCATGCAGGACAAACCAAACCCTGTAACCAACACAAATAACCACAAAGTGAGCTAAATGCTACTCATTGCCAGAAGTCTCAGCCTCCAAATGCACACACTTGAGGCACTTCTCATTATGGAGAATATTGATATCTGTGCAGTATTGGTAACCTATTACAAGGCTCCAGACAGCACACCAGCACTACCAGGATGCTACTCATTCCATACCTTCCAGCATCAGAACCTGAATCATAGCACATAGGGTGAGGATGTATCCATATTCATCAAGGATATCTACACCTCGCTCTACATGCTCTCTGCAGGATATGTACCCATAGAATGTTGCACAGCAATGTTCTTCACACTCCACAGAAGTGGGGCCAATAAAACCCCTTGGCATTCATGCTGCATGAGCCTGACAATTGAGTTCTGCAAGGCAATGGAGCCAATCATAATGGAAGTCAACAATACAGAGATTGGGAACGTTCACACAGTTGAGCACACACAGTTTGGCTTGGTCAAATGCAGAACATGCCTCCTGAACTGGAAGGATTACTTTGACAGTTACCCAG
Organism: Protopterus annectens; assembly: GCF_019279795.1. Taxonomy (NCBI): domain Eukaryota; kingdom Metazoa; phylum Chordata; order Ceratodontiformes; family Protopteridae; genus Protopterus; species Protopterus annectens. The sequence continues at coordinate 251,413,872 of NC_056725.1, read as the reverse complement.
GCTACGGATGATTGAAATGAGATCCACACGCCTACCTATGCCTCACTAAGGCCTTTGACACTAGTCCCCAGTCAGGTATCATAGATGAACTCACCAACCTGGCCATGAATCCATACATCACAGGATGGATTGCAAACTGCCTCACAGATAGATCCCACACATTATGAGTTGCTGTCTACATGTCAGACTCTACATCGGTAATGACTGGTGTTCCCCAGGATTCAGTCCTGGGGTTCCTCCTATTTGGTATACACTTCTCAAATGCATATGCCAACACAGGAGAGTTGTGGCTGACTAAGTTTACTGGGAATTATAAAGTGTTTGCCATAATAGATTCCCCAGAAGACAGACATATTCTCCAGAAGGGACTCTATGAGACAGATGTGTGGTGTCAGAATCATGGCCTCAAGCTCACTGTGGAGGAATGCATAGTGATCCTCTTTGTTAAAAACAAAATACACACAAACTACCATATGGGTGTTACCCCCCCCCTTAAAAATGACAAGGTGATAAGGGATCTGGTGACACAAGTAGATAGTCATCTTTCCTTTGACAACCATGTTGCCAAAGTGATTGGGAGATCCTATGTGACCCACCTAATCAACAAAGGGTTTGCATCAGGATCCAAAGAGGTAGTGTTGGCACTCTACTCTTACATCATCAGACCCATCATTGAGTACAGTGCACCATTTTGGATGTACTCGACTTAGCATATCCAGCAGCTGTAGAGACCACATAGGTACCTCACCAAGAGGATTACTGGCCTCAAACAGTTGTGTTATGCAACACAACTGGTAAAACTACATCTGTTCTTCGTTGCATACCGCTTACTCGGAGGCACACTCTGCCTAAGATACAGAGCCATGTCCAACACATGACTGTTGAACATGCTCCATCTACACATAACAACACTAAGTCGCCCTACACATTCCAGGGATATGATCCTCATCAGGATGTTGAATACAACATGCTGGTGGGATATAGTACCATCCCAGACACTTGCCTTACTGAGGAACAGAGTCCCAATGTACATCAGACAGAACCCCTCGCTGACACTCTTCAATTGGAACCTTGATGAGTGGATGGGAAACAGACAGTTCATGCCAGGCATCACATCAGCAGCCCCACTAGAAAGGGGCTTAGGGTACTAACTATTATAACTAGGCCTTGTGAGACTACTCAATGGTGTGGTGAAAGCTGTACAACTTGCGTAGGCTGATATATACTTTCGTGGAGATAGTCTACTACATATCTATGTACCTATGTGACAGGTACATGTCTACAGATAGTAGCTGTGTATTTCATTGTACAGTCATGATGCACAGCAGGAACATGGACCACATACACTGTAAGGCTTACAGATACTGATGACTGTTATGTACAGTGGGAGAGATGTGCACCTCATGTCTTTCATGCCATTGGGATGTGTGCTGGGTGGGACAGTCCTGGATTGCTCCCTGTCATGGTCACCCTCTTGCACACATCTCTGCCCATCCATCTTTGGCTTATTATACTGTGTTCCCCCTACATATATATATATATATATATATATATATATATATAGGTACAAAGGTAGGTGATAGGCTCTCTGCCTAGAGGCATATATTAGTATGGCCAGAGTGTGCAGCTCTCACCACCCATGGAGTTAGTTCCCTATGCCTCTGTGTAGTAGAGCTGATGAAGTGATCCATGGTGTGACAGTTCAGTTTCACATACACTCATCAAGACTCCTCTGGAAGAGTGTCAGTGAGGGTCTCGGCTTAATGTTGGTTGGATGCCTTTTCCAAAGCAAGGGAAGTCTATGAGTTAGTCATGTATCCCTCCAACATGTTCTATTTAATGTTGTGATGATGATATCCCTAGAGCATGTGGTACAGGGAGCTTGGGTTTACGTCAGATAGTGCATGTACATCAGTTCTGCATTGGACATGAACCTGTCTGTTGGGCAGAGATCTCCTAAGTAGACAGTATGAAACAGAGTACAGATTGAGTTAAATTCAGTCTGGTTGCATGGAGCAACTGTTTGAGGCCTGTAATCCTCTTGTTGAGGTACTTCAGTGGTCTTTCCAGCTGCTGAAGGTGCCTAGTCAGATTCATCGCAAGTGTGTTGTGATACTCTCTGACAGGTCTGATGACTGAGTAGAGGGAACCTCCTTTGACCTACATGCAAAGTCCTTGGCAGTTTGTGGGAACACGTAGCATGATTTTCTAACCACTTTGTGAATATGTTTCTGGAAGTAGAGGTGACTATCCACATGTGTCCATAGATCACTTATTATCACCTCCATATTTAGGGTTTTGTCACCTATGTGGTATTTGTATGACTGTAGCTCGAGGACATAATTTTTACACCACATGTGTCTGACTGAGACCCTTTTTAAGGATGTCTCTGTTGTCCCACACATCGATTATGACAACTTTTTTGCAGTCATCCACAAACTTTGCTAAATATAGCCCTCATGTGTTTGACTGTATTTCTGAAAAGTATACACCAGACAGGAGTGGTCCCAGGACTGAGCCATGGGGGACAGCAATTGTTACCAGCTTGAACAGGAGACCACAATTCTTACCTTGTGGGATCTATCTGTGCCCCAGTTGGCAATCCATTAGATGACATACATATTTATGCACTGGTTGTTGATTTTGTGGATACGACATGTGTCTGAGATGTTGGAAGAGGTCTTTCCAAGGTCTATGTGGAACGTGTGTAGCTAATTTCATTGATGTATATCCTGGGTCATGGCCTTGAAAACAGTCTAGCAGGTTTTGGAACCATGATCTGCCACTGACCAAACTGAAATTGGTAGGGTTGGGTGTTTGTAGGCTCACAATAGCTCTGTTTATGAGTTCCATCAAGATGGACTCCATGGCCTTGCAGATCAGGCTTAATAGGCTTATAAGACAATAGTTCCTATGGTCTGTTGTGCACCAACACTTGTGGAGTGTGCCAAATGTTGCTATAACGCATTCAACAGTTTCATATCCTGTACAGAGGGTGATTCTCAATGGACTGTTCGGGTGCAGGGTCTGTTTGTTTTGGAGTTCACATATGACACAGCTAGGGAAGCCATGTCATCGCATAGACACCATGTTTTTAGGTTTGGAAAGTGCTGTTTAACCATTGTATATGTGATTTCTGGGTTTTCACAGTCTCCAGGTATGATAATGGGCCCTTTTGTCAGTGAGAGGGGGGTAAATATGTATGAACCTGTCTGACAAGATGTTGGCGGTGTCAGTCATGTACATGTATTAATTTACAGTTTGCACTGACTCAGAACATATATGTGTTTACATTGATATTTATGACATTGTGAAATAAAGCTTCATGGTTCTCTATGGACTTTTTGACAATATTTTTGCCAGAACATGGATTGTATAATGTTAGGAGTGCTCATTGTTTATTGATGATACTGATTGAAGATTTATTGGTCTTCTTTGAATTTTCACTTTCTCTGAACGAGTTCAGTACTTGTAGTACATAGTTTGATTATGACAGGAGTCCAATATATCATTTGGGTCTGTTTTCATATCACTGTGTGCACAAGGCAGGATTGGTGCATAGTGACATGTTTCTGGGGTGAGAACTTCAACTGCCAGATATGTGTGGCCCACTGCTGTACTCAGACATGGCCTAAGTGTGTGAGTATGCCCAGTATGACCTTTCAGTATGTTGTTGACTGACATTTGCTTCATTTATTGAAGTGTGTGAGCATGCCCAGTATGGACATATATACTATATGTGTGTGAAAAATCAAGTTCTTCTTTACTTCAAGGCTCATCTTTGTGTTGTACATCGACAAGAAGCATGCTGTGCCTGCAAGGCTTCCATGAATCACTTTGCATAGACTTATCAACATTTCTACATACAGGGGGACAGCTATTATTTGCACATTTCTACCCAGGAGGCACACATGATTGTTACTGTGGGTGTACATTGGATGAGGGGTTCACCTGACACTTATACACATTTGCTAGGCCTGCACTGCTATGTCAGGTACTCCATTTCAGTCTGTACTGTTGCCTATCATACTGGCTTGAGGCATACTACTGTACTACAGAACTTAGCTTCCAATTCCACGTTTATTAGTTTGTGACTTCATAGCCTACCCAACCAACATCACACTGCCTGGCCTGCTGTTATCTGTCTGCATAGGCCTGGGGGGAAGTTCAGAAGGCATGATACAGCATTTGTTTGTGTTTGTGTTAGTCTGCAATTGCCCTGCTGTGTCTGTTCCAGTGAAATGCTGTCATGGCTTAGTGGTTCAGTACTGTGTCTATAGTGCACAGTATCCTGAGTTTGAGCCCTGTCACTGCTTTTTATTTTCCTGCTGGGCAGACCTGACTGGTTAAAGAACAGTAAATCAGGTGTGAGCGTGTTTAGCTGACTTTGCCTGACTTTGCCCTACGTTGCCCAATGGTGCCCAAAGTTGCGCTAGTTTGCGCGGCGTGCAGCTCCACACAATTGTGCTTAAATATGCTAAATACTGGTGAAATGTGCTTAACACTGCTTTATATTGCTTAATTTAGGGCAATAATGCCTCAGGTGGTGCTGCAGGGCTGTCTATGTCAGATGCACATAATACACTCCCTATACATGTTTGAAACAGGTAGTGTCAAGTTAGGCATCCCTTTTATTGTATGTGTGAGTCAGAGAGAGGTGTAACTTCCAGGGTTCCTACTGAGTCAGTGTATGTGCTATGCATTGCCTCTTTGCCAAGGCCAGGGCATACTGGACACGCCTCCTTCTGCCTACTGGGGCAGGCTCAGGTTGTTCCTCCTCTGAGTCATGCTGTGCCTGTGCAGGCCTTGGCAATGGTGGAGGGCTGTTTGGCCCTGCCCCATGCTGTTCCTGCTGCAGCTGTTTTCACAGGATCATGTTGTGTAGCATGGCACATACCATGACAATTTGGGTACATGTAGTTGGTGAGTACTGCAAGGCTCCACTGGATGTGTCCAGGCACCGGAACCGTGACTTGAGCATCCCAATCACATGCTCAATTATGTTTCTTGTTTGTGCGTGTGCCTCATTATGGAGTTCTTGTTCGGGTGCGTGTGCATTTCTGATGGGTGTCATCAGCCATGGCTCCAGTGCGTATCCAGCATCCCCCACTCCCATTGGCAAATCTCTGGTACAGCGGCGTCAGATGCCAGATGTGGGAATCATGATAGCTTCCAGGGCAGCCAGCACACACATTCATTATTATGCCCTGGGCATTGCACATGACCTGGCAGTTGATGGAGGGGAAGCCCTTGTGGTTGATGTAGACACTACCCCGCTCACCGGGTGGTGCTTTGATGTGTATGTGCGAGCAGTCTATTGCACCCACCACCTCAGGGTATTCCACTATTTGGTGGAAGAGACGCATATTGCTGGCCAATGCCTCACTGGAATTGGGGAAATATACATGCTCACCGACATGTGCTGACATGGCATCCAGGAACTGGTGCAGTACCCTGGATGCTGATGCCTGTGAAACCCCCATCATATCATCAGTTGGTCTCTGGATGGTACCTGTAGTTAGTATTCGTAGGCCAACACATACCTCGGTATCCACTGGGATGGATTCCCCTCTGTTGGTTCTGTGTGTGAGGCGTGGCTGGCACAGCTCAACAATTTGCTGCAGGAGGTCTCTGTACATTCTATAGTGCTCCACTATCTCCAGCTCATGTAGCCCATGGTAGGTTACCCTGGGTCTGTACACTCTTCTCCGTCTCCTCACTGTGGGTTGCTCAGCAGCATTCACAACATCACCACTCTCAGCACCTTGCACATGTTGGCTTATAATAGCAATGGCAGCCCCTAACATTTTGTCACCCTTAAGCTTTTTGAGTTTTCACTCTTTCTAAACTGCAGTGTTGCAGAGTTCTTGTGAAAAAACAGGTTAGACTGCTGTTTGCAGAGTTTAAATTGCTGTGCTGGGCAGGGCTAGTCGACTGCCTATGTAATTGGCTGATTGTGATATATTTCACCTGACAGATCTGCTAGTTCACCTTGGTTAACGTCCTACTACTTCTTTTCCTTCTTTTTTCCCTTTCTGTTTCCACAAGGGGCAGCGGTGCGCAAACAAGCACACACGTGCGCACACTAGCGCACACTCGCCTACACGCACGCACACGCTGTGTGCTCATTTGCAAGAAATTTCTGATATATCCACGGCATATGCCTTTGGTTTCTTGTTTTCAGCTACTACCACTGCAAACACGCCTCTTGCAATCCTGAGCAACTCAGGGCAAACACATGCCACTGTGCTCCAATCACCTTACAGTCTTTCAGACATACCCCCTCATGATGTCACCTATCTTTTACTCGACTACTACCCTACTCCTACACTTACACTCTAGGGACATGGCTCATATGCCAGGGAAAGTTGGGATTCACTATCCGTATCCTCATTTGCATAGGATTGCCTACTAATGCTTGGTTACATCTCTCACACTGAGCTTCCCCCCCTTAACAACCACTACTCAGTGGCCATATTGTTTGCAGCCTGCCTTTCACCTGCATAGCAGGACAAGCTTTTTAGTGTAAAAGCACATTTGTGGATATTTTTCCCTTTTTTTCATTTAATTTAAAGCGCAGCATGTTTGCGTGATGCTGCGCTATGGTTAAACATTGGCGATCAGGGAAAAAAATAACATTGGATTTTGAGGATTTACATTTGCAAATGCCAATGGCCTTATATTTGGCCATTGGCATACTTCTTTAATTAGATGCATCCTTTATTTGGAGCTGTCATAGCTCCGTTTAGCTATTTGCAGAACGGTACTCCGTTACCAATGGAGTACAATTCTGCAGATAACACTACTCTTACACGGACAGGTTAGTGGTTCCTGGAGTGCAAATTTACCTAATTTGCATAGCTTTCAGCAGCAAATGAGGTAATTTGCATACCATAACACTGTCCATGTAAGAGTAGCTTTAGAAGCTCTCATGCACGCCCCTACTGGCTATTGGTGAATCGCTCGGCAGATATATTACCTGTCTGCCGTGTTACACTGTTCTTACACTCTGTGCAAGCCTTCATAAATTTGGCCCCTTCTCTTCTCTAATTATTGGAGAAAATTAAAACCTGATTTGGATGACCAGCAAATAGAAAAGGCAATCAGCTTAACATTGAAAACTATTCCACTTAAAAAAACTCTCTTACACGCAACTCATGATTAATAATAATGCTTATTTTACCCCAGCAATTCGTCACAAATTCAATGCAACTAAGTCCCCATACTGTCCACACTGTAAAGACCAGATTGCAGACCTAATACATATATTCTGGAGTTGCAAATGCGTTTTCAAGCTTTGGAATTCCCTTAAGTTACAACTGCAAAAAATGGGGTACTAAGCATCAACAGTAACATGGGAATTTACTCTTTTACACATCCTCCTGGCCAGCATCTCAGGAAAACAAGCTAACCCACTTATAACGATTTTCTTATTAATGAAGCTATATATGGCTCACAAATGGTTAGATCACGTAAGTATCTTTTGGGAGGCGTTCAAGAAATCTGCTATTCAACATCTATTAGCACATAAAATAGTACTGGACAAAAAAAAAATGAAAGCCTGAGCAATCTGGGAACAGTCCTATAGCATCTTATTAGCATAAAGCATCAGGTACACCATATCTTAAATGAACTGGAAGTATTCCCACGAGTACACAGTTTAACTATGGATGTAGAATCATTTTTGTATGTGCTGTTTTTAGACTAATGACATTAATTGGGAAAGCATCTTTGTAAATATTGTAATTAGGTATGTTGTATGACCTGCATGTTTCTACTTTATCCACAATGTATAACATGCAAATATGGTCATTTTATAAATATGGAATGGTTATGGTTTTTGCAAATGTAAAAAAAAATAAAAACTATTGAACAAAAAATAATGACTGCACAGGTCTTCCAGCCACATAGAACAATAGGCTATAACAACTCTTGGCCACATAACATAAAAGCACTACTGAGCCTTTGGTTTGAATTTCTTCACCTCGACAAGCAATAAGTCTTGTACAACTAGTCACATTTAGTTGTTCACCAGCTCTGACCCTTGCAAAAGTATCTGCAGACATAACATTACACTTTCATCTGGTGTCTTCTTTAAGTTCGGTGGATTTACCATTGACACTACAAAACACTTCATTTCTTGCCAATAAATCTGCATCAATCTTTTCACCAATTACTGACACAACATCTACATAGAAAGCAGACTATTGCAGGTCTATTTGATCAACTTGCTTTATGGAGTGACCCTTATTTGCAACTGTGTGAGGCTTATTCAATTTACAAAATCTTTGAAAATGCTTCCATTTCATACACTTATGACATGGCTGACCAAATGCTATGCACGTTTCTCTCTGGACTCATGGTTGGAAAGTTAATTGTGACAGTTTACAATAAAGCTTAATTTGGGTTTTGCTGATTCACTCTTATGCTGTACTGAATGTCTGTTTTGCACTAGATACCCTGGTTCTGAACTGAGCATGATCCTTTAACTGAATTGTACTTGGGATGTGCTAGAAGACTATGGGTTTTACCTGGAAGTCCCACTGCGAATGCTTAGGCATAATTTTGCCTGTCACATGTTGCATACTGCCTACACGAGCACTGGAGCCTACTGAAATCATACTCTTGTCACTAGCAAACATATTTGTGTGCCTTTCTGCAACTTCATGAATCTGACAAATCTCAATGGCTTTATTTAGTGTTAAATCACTGTCACAAAGCAAAATCTTTCTCACAGCAGCATTATTAATACCACACACGTCTGTCCTTATCAACTCATTTTTATTTTATTTTGTTTATTTTATTTTACATTTGTTGACCGGGCTAGTCTAGCTGGATATATGTCCATTTTCAGTAGGGGCTCAGGGAGAAAAGCTCCAAGTGATAAAAACGCAGTAATAACATACATAAAGTAACAGTGACATATACAATCAAGATTATACTAACAAGGCTATACATAACAAAAGTATCAATAACAAAAGCTGAGACATAGCTAAACACAATCATATGCAGTATGATACATAAGGTAAGGTACGTACCAAGAGGAATTAAAATTAAAAGTATCTCTTGGTTTCAGTTCCTGCTTTCATTGGTAGTAGGCAGCAATTAACTGGTATACAAAGTAGAATTTAAAAGATGTTACTAAAAATAAAGGTGAAATGATTAGTCAGGATTGCTGCAAGGGCATAACCAGTGTGATTTAAGGTATCTTCTGAGTTTTTGTTTAAAGAGGGGCAAGGAAGGAAGTGATCTAAGTTCATCAGGTAGTAGGTTCCAGTTTTTACCAGCTGTGTTAGAGAAGTTACTTATACTTACTAGTAGTTTATTAGAAGATCGTAATGAATTATGATTTTTTATAGGGGATAATGAGGTTTGAAAGTATAGGGGTGTTGTTTGGTTGATTTAGGATTTTGTGGGCTATGGTAAGTTGTGAAAGTTGTAGCAGGTTTTGCAGTTCAAGCCAGCCTAGCTGCTTTAGGTTCTGACAGTAATGGGTTTGGAAGGGATTACCAGTGGCAAATCTGGCAATGTGATTATAGGAGTTGGCCAATTTTAGAAGATTATTTTTTGATAGGCTAGTATATATGGGGGAGGCATAGAGAAGTGTAGAGATAAGATGGGAGTGGGCAATGGTAGATCTAGCTGCTGGTGTAAGGAAGGGTTTAATTCTGTATAGGGACCCCATTTTACTGTTCACTGTTTTTAAAGTGTTATTAATATGGGTGTCAAAGCTGAGGTTGTTGTCAATTGTAATTCCTAGGAGTTTGGTGGTAGAGTCAGGGAATATGAGGGTGCCATTGTTTGATATAACTGAGAAATCAATGGGGGAGGACTTGCAAGTAGGTATAAAGAGGAGGAGCTTTGTTTTTTTGGGATTCAGGAGGAGGCAACATTTTTTGAAAGATCTATAAAGAGTGCTGAAGAGAGAAAATTGTCATTACGGTTTCTGTTAATAAAGTCAGTGAAATATAAGAGGGCAGTAGTAGTACTGTGAAATGGTCTAAAGCCATGTTGGCTGTTAGCTAGTATGTTATGTTGAATTAAATGGTCAAGTAGCTGGTGGTGAATACATTTTTCCATTATTTTTGCTAAGGGTGATAGCAGGGCAATCGGACGACAGCTAGAATATTAATTTGGGTTGCCCCCTTTATGTAGTGGTATAATATAAGAGATTTTCCAGATATCAGGGCTAGTACCCTCATGTATGGTTCTATTAATGAGGATGGATATAGGATAGGCTACTGCTTTGGCTGCTTTTTGAAAATATTCAGCTGGAATTTGATCAGCTGAAGGAGTACATGGCTTAAGTTTTTGGATGAGCTTAAAGATGAAGTTAGTAGAGATGGGCTGCAGGTAGAAAGTAGGAAGGGGATTAGGAGAAGAGGTAAGAAGGCTAGAGTTGTCAGGGGATAGCTGGCAGGCTAGAGATTGAATTGCCTCTGTAAAGAAGGTGTCCTTTAAATCACCAAACCTACACGTTTTAGCCTTGTTTCTCAGGCCAGTAATATAAGCTGCAAAAGTTTCCCTTTACTTTTGATCTTTTGTGTAAAACAAATGCCTCTCTAGTGTAACATTATTCTGGAGGGTTACACATTTCTCTGAATTTGCACTTTAAACACTCAGGGTCTTCCCTTGATTCAGCCTCCACAACAACACAAGTTTCTCCTTCACCTTCATTCACTGCTGGTGCATAGACAAATGAATGCTTCCTTTCAATGCCCTCCAACCCTGCTAGGTTCAGCAAATGAATGCACAGGTACATACATTTTTTTCAGAATAAGTTGCTTGTATAAATATATTGTATTCTTGCTGAAATATTCTCCAGTCCTCTGCAATATTCTGATCAAATACAAGTGGTTTTGGCTTGCAAAATCCATCTGCCATATAGACACATCTCAGTGAAAACTCTTGCAAATATGCACAAAGCCACACACTATACATACACATATGCATGTGCTTCAAATTTATGCCAGTACTTGTAACAACATATCCAGCCTTTGTATAACTGAATTTCATGAAATAAGTTTCCTGACCACTGAAAACTTTTAAATCTCTTTACTGTAAAATCCACTTGCCTTGAAATTATTTTACTATACAAGCCACTTATCCTGTAAAGGCTTTAATGCCAAAATCATTTATTATCATTATTTTACTTTACAAGCCTTTGTCTTGTAATCGTTTTCATGCCAATGCCATTTATCAACATTTTACTGCCAAAGTCATTTATCATCACTTTAAGAAACATCTCAAACAACTGCACAGTGTGAATAAACTGAGCAATAGAAGCTGAGGGCAAAAACACTTTGAAGTAACTGTACTTTGCAAATAAACTATCGCAAAGTAAAGGCACTTTATGATTGAACTGTTTTGAAGTAATTGCACATTGCAAATAAGCTATCTCAAAGTAATGGCACTCTAAGAATAAACTGTTTCAAAGTAACGGCACCTTGCAAATGTATTGCCTCAAAGTAATTGCAACATGCAAATGTATTAGGCAGGAGAAGCTCAGAGTGAGAAGCACCTCAAAATAACTGCACTTTGCGAATAAACAGTAAACAGCACACTGGAATTTCCCCCAAATGGCTGCACTTTGCAAAACAGCTCTGTAAAGTGCAAGAGACACTCTGTAATGGCAGCACTCTATAAACAGAGACACACAAGCACAGGAAACTTTTTCAAAATGGTTGCACTTGACTGCACTTCACAAAATAGTTGCACTTTGAACACAACAAAACTCCTCGGAATAAATGCACATCAATAAGCACACACTGTAAGCACTTTTACACACTTTTAGATACTTGGAATAACTCTAGTTATGCTATTCAAGGCTTCAATCATTATAAAGTAGTTATTTGTGCCAAAACACAGTAATTTGCCAAAACACATGGAGTTGCCTTTGCTTTGTTTATACTCAATGTGCCCTTTTCTGCCCTTTCTATTATAGTAATTTTTCTCACTGAATCTCTTAATGCACCTTTTATGCCCTTGTGTTATATTCGTTTTGCTCATTTAATCTCTTTTCATGCCCATTATACTTTCTTGCACTTGTTATAACTCTAAACATGCTTGTTTTACTTTAAACATGCTTATTTTACAATTCTGAGGTAATTCTGAGCCCTTTACATACTTTTGTAATGCTTGTTTTATCAAATAACTCAGTTTTAAAGATGTTTGTCTAATTAATGAGCTCTTTTATATTTCTTGTTTGCTTAATAAATGTTTCTGTGCTATTCATTTGCTTAAAAATATGTGGTGTGCTCTTGTAATGCTCCATTTAATGTCTTTTAATGAATAAATTATTTGTGAGTGTTCTCTTTACCTTTAACTTGTTTCTGGCCATTTTTTGCTCTCTGTTCTTTTAGTTTGCATTCACCATTACCTCTGCACCTCGTGGCTCTGAAGAATAATCTTTGCCATCTCAGTTCTGACACCATGTCACTCGTCAGGTCAGGATAAAACAAGCAGGCATCATGGTTATTGTTCAAACAGCTTTCCTATATGCAAACACATCATAAATAAATAAACTTAACTTATAAACAAACTACCTATCATGCACATGGATGTTAACATTCTGGCTGCACCTTCAAAAAATGGCACTGAAGCTACCACATGCTTGATATTTATATGCACACACAGAGCTTGGAAATGATTCTTAAAGGTACAGCACACCTGCTATTCTACAACCACCAACATTTACAAGGAGTTCATGAAGAAGGCAAAGTCTTGCTTCAGGAGATAGAAGTAACAGAATTAAAATTAGATTACTGAATACAAGCTCTGATTTTTTTCTGTTGCCTTTACTATTTTATGCATTGCAAATCATCTTAGCTGATATACCAGGTCACTTTCTAAAGTCCTTTAAAGTCCAACGATAGACTTCACGTGGGAAGGCAAAAAACATGGAGTGGATTAGAAAGCTATTGCAGAAAAAATATAAAATGATTTAATTGGTGGCAGTAGACACATATCTATTTCATGTGGAGTTCAAAATAAAATTCTTTACTAATTGCAGACAAACCCATATGAAGCTAAATGGACATATTTGATTGTTTTAATGAGGAGCAGTAAAGAAGATTCTGAGAAAGTTTCATTTTGGTAATTCTAAAGAAAACAGACGAGTTGAGGGTTTTAGAAGAGCTACAAGCTGATAATGATTTTAAACACAAGACAAATATGTTTTTCCTTTTGGTAATCACAATTTTGATTTTATATGAGAGTGGTGTCTGAGGGTTGGGAACAAATAAAGAAAAGGCTAATATATTACAAGCAAAAGAGATATGGTAATGTCTGATTTACTCGGAGTCAAATAGGCAGTGGTTTGACATAAATAAACAGCCTCTTAAAACCAGATTTTGAGCCCTGCAAGAACTTTAAGTGGAGTCCTAACCAGGGTGGAGTGACAGGGGTGTCTCACTTGAGCATTAGCTGTTAGTGGGTGTGATAAGCAGCTGCAGTACCAGCATTGCTTTATTAATCCACAAGGGCATAGCATCTTCATAAAAGAAAGCCAAAGCTGCATTTGTGTTCATGGCTGAAGCACTCAGTATGTGGTGATTTAAATGAAACAAACAGCTTATTACATTTTTAGCAACAAACTTACTACAGTTTCAGAGCAAAAGAGCTTCTTTCTTCACCAAGGAGAATAATAAAAAGAACTTTACTTTTCTCAGTTTCTTTCTTTCTTTCTTTCTTTCTTTCTTTCTTTCTTTCTTTCTTTCTTTCTTTCTTTCTTTCTTTCTTTCTTTTGTTTATCGGCTTAGATATATGTCTGTATTCCTGTCCACTGTGTGTGCAAAGCATGTGTGTTGCATACTGAGGAGTGTCTGCACTAACATCTGCAACTGTCAGTTATGTCTGGTCACTGGTGTTTGCAGACAGGGCCTTCATGTGTTTAAGTGTGTGAGCATGCCCAGTATGACCTTTCAGTGTGTTGTTGACTGACATTGCCTTCATTTCTCTGTGTGTGAGCATGCCCAGTATGCCCATCTGTATTGGATGTGTGGATCAAGTCCAGGTAGTCTGTAATGCAGTGTTGACCTATGTGTTGTACACCTACAGGTAGCATACTGTTTCTGCAGGGTATCCGTTAATCACATGGCATTGACTGTTACAACATTTCTACATGGGATGGGGGGCACACGTGACTATTTCTACATTTCTTCACAGGTGTTTTGGGGGGCACACCTGCCTGTTACTATATGTCTGTGTAGGATGGAGGGGCACACCTGACACTTGTACACATTTGCTATGACTGTACTGGTATGTCAGTTACTCCATTTCATTCTGTAGTCTTACTTATCATGCTGCCTAGAGGCATACCAGTGTACTACAGTTTTATTTACCTACATATTCGTTTCAGACTTCCTACAGGACACAACAGGCCTCGATGGGGTTTGTAAAGGTACTTTTGGCATATTATGAAAGAACCATTGAATCGGAGATGGAGGAGGTAGTTAAGTTATGTGAAACCACTAAAACATTTGAGAGGGAGCCAGTGTATCAAACATGTTTGGACAAGTTAACCAAGGATTTACTTAACTTGGAGCAATATTTGAAGGCAAAAAAGGTTAAGAAATATCAAAGGGATCTAATGGATTATGAGAAGGGAACTCAGTTTTCCAGTACAAATAAGCAGGTTAGGTTCAATGAACCCATAGGAACAAGGAGCAAATGCAAAAGACCCAGATCCATCTTAAAGAGGTCTTCATCCCTTAGTTCCAATAATGAAACATCAGATGATGAATCATCATCTGGTACTGACCATGATACCCAGCAGCAGGGGGATTCACCCCTATCCAAGAAAGCCAACCCTTTAGACCAAGGTGGGTTAGGGGGGCAGAAAACATAAAATGAACAGGGAATATGGATGCAATATTTGAATTGATGACCCGAGCCTAAGCATTGTGAATAATGTTTTAATATATTTCAAATGTACAATTGTCTGACATTGAAATAAAACTATTAAATAGAGGATTAAACTTTATTCCAGGTTTTTTGTGCCAGAAGATCAATTGGCACAGGATATAATGGCTTTTTGCAGGTTGTTGAATTTAAAAATGTTTTTTAAGGATTCAGATTCTGACTCCAGGGAAGGACATTTTTTGTATCATAAATCTAAGTTTAATCCTCCCATGCATCCCCATGTGCTCATGTTCCAGACGTCAGTTCTCAAAGATCTACATTATAATTACAAGGAGATAATACCAAAACCCAACAAGCTCTCAAAAACTGAACAAATGTCTTTATTGGGTTTGGTTAACAACAATGATCTGGTCATACTGGCTACGGACAAGTGAAGAGCAGTGGTGGTCATGAATTGGTAACAATATCACAATGAGGCCATGAGACAATTGGGGGACAAAAGATATTATGTGAACATGCCCTTGGACAACACCTTTAAATTTAAAAGGGAGATTGTTTTTTTTTTTTGACTGAGGCCATGGAAGAAGGTATCATCTCTGAGCATGAACGAAAACATTTAAAAGTAAATGGTCCCTCAAATCAATATATCTATTATCTCCCAAAGATTCATAAAGATTTACAGCACCCACCTGGTAGGCCAATTGTTTGAGGAAGGGGATCTCTAACTGAACCCCTATCCCAATATTTAACTTTGAAACTAAAACCATTACTGTAGTGGGTGTGGTCTGGGCTTCATGACACCACTGAATTCCTCCAAATTATTGACGACAACCAATTGGAACCCAGATGGTTATTATGTTCTTTGGATGTTTCTGCCCTCTGTATAAATATACCCCATGGGACGGGGATTGATTCCCTAGAATTGATGCCTTATTGGTTGAATAAGTCAGAACTATATCCCCCAGGTTTATATACATTTATCATCAGGCTTGCTGAATATATCCTTATGAAAAATGTCTTCTTTTATGGAGACCAATGTTTTTGGCAAATAAAGAGGACAGTGATGGGAATCATTTGCCCCATATATGCAGATTTATTCATGCCTTGTTGTATGATAGCTTTTGCAGCTCCTATCATTTGACTGTTGTGAGTGTTAAAAGTTCCCTGCTTGTTTACACTGGTGGTGTACAGTGTGGGAAAAACCAGAGGGGGAGGTGTTTGCATAGTTTATAGTAGTGTTATGGGCTGGGCTGGTCTGCTGCCTGTGTAATTGGCTGATTCTGATACATTTCACCTGCCAGCTATGCTAGTTCTCCTTGGTTACCTTCCTACTGCTGTTTTTCCTTCCCATTGCCTTCCTGTTTAAGCCCTGGGGCACACCGTGCAAACAGAGTGCATAAATGTGCACACTGCTGCTATTTCCTGGTTTAACTTTTTTTTCTGCCTTTAACACCAAGTGTACAGCATGCACACCCAATTAGGCATTGTAAAGAGTGCTAGGCAGGTTTAGACATCCCCCTAGCTTAGCTGTGCTAAGCTGGGAGCAAACCCGAGTCACAGGGTTCCAATCTGCTGACACACCCCCACATGATGTCACCTAACTCCTAGGTTTGCACCAAGCTATTCCTACTCTTACACTATTGGGACCTAACTCACATGCTGGGGAAAACTGGGATTCACTACCCTTCCCCTCATTTGCACAGGATTGCCTGCTAATGCATAGTTACATGTCTCACACTGAGCCTCCCCCCTTAGCAACCACTACTCACTGGCCATGTTGTCTTCTGCCTGCCATTGACTTGCATGGCAGAATACTGATTTTAGTTAGAATGTTTAATTTAGGTTTATTTTGTTATTTCCCCCCATCTCGTTTGCCCACCGCTGTCCTACGCTTAAACAGCCGAGATTGGCTAAAAAAAAAAGTTGATTGTTTTATTTTTTTCACTGTTTGCAATGCCAATGGCCTTATACATGGCCATTGGCATGCTTACTACATGATATGCAGCCTTTATTTGGAGTTGTCACAGATCCATTTTGGATTTTGCAGAAATGTACTTGGTTACTAACCGAGTACATTTCTGCAAATTGCACTGGTCCTGCACGGCCAGTTGCAAGCTTCCTGGATTGCTAAATCACCTCATTTACATAGATTTCTTCTGCAAATGGGGTGATTTGCATACAGGGGCATAGTCCATGCAGGATTAGTGCAGGAGCAGTCGTGCACACCCCTGCAGGCTGTTCCTGGATCACACAGCAGACATATTGCTTGCCGGAGCTCCTGCACCAATCTTGCACGCCGTGCAAGCTATAGAGAATCTGGGTGTTTGTGTTGTATTCTTCCACTGTAAATTATGTATCCACTGTTTGTATTGAAATCATTTACATCAGGGAAAGATCCATCACTTTTTTCCCTTTCTTATGTCATTTTCCTCAACACATTTTTAATTTAATTTAATTGTTATGTTTTGGGAGTATTCATCTTTTCTAACAGTTCTCCAATAGGCATAAACTAAACCCTGCCCCCATATCCCACCCGCCCCCACCACACCCACATGTATACCTAAATAACCACACCCTCTACTGATTAACCACACCCTCTACTTTTTTCTATAGCCATACAAAACCATTTAAAAATTACCTCCCACTCCTCCTACCAGATCTTCATCCTACCCCCTATCTATCCTCTTATAACAAAGCTAAATAACCCAAATAAAATGAAAGTAACCACTCCCACTAGAATTAAGCCAACACTAATAATTATTCCCCTCACACTAACACTGATCACCATACTATACCTGCTAACTAAATATGAAGATCAAACATACCTAGGATTCTACTACCCCAGGCACCAAACAAGCACTTCCCCAGCCCTACGTAATGCTAAACATAACACCTTTCATCTGGACAATAATAGATCACAGCCTAATTTCCACTACCCGCATAAACTTAAACTAAGGGACTCCAAATCAAAACATGAACAAAAACTATTATTTAAACTCATGAGACTACTAGACTCTCTAAGACAAAACATCACTAAAGATGGGGATATCCACCCTAACCCAGGCCCCTTGTCTACTCCAGTAACGAATACCTCATCACCTTCCCCAAGCTCATCCAACTCCCTCCAAATATACCACCTAAATATAAGAAGTCTGAACAATAAGATACACAACTTACATGCCCTATTAGAAATCTACCGCCCGGAAATTATGTGTTTAACAGAAACCTGGCTAAAACCAAGGACCAAAGACAATGAGATTATTCCACCTGGCTATAATATACATAGAGCCAACCGTTTAAAAAGAAAGGGAGGTGGTATTGCCGTGCTCTACAAAAATACACTTAACGTTACAATCAACCCCTCTCAGCCACCCCAGATCTCTAATGCCGAAATGCTAGCACTAAAACTACAACTAAATAAAGAGAAAGGAATTAATCTAATAGTGACCTACATCCCCCCCGGGAAAAACTCTGATACACTGGAGAACATGCTTAGCTGGCTATCAAACAATTACCCTCAAGAAACTATTATTTTAGGAGATGTTAACTTGGACTGGAACCAATGTTCCTCTGAGCTTAACCCCACGCATATAAATTTACACGGATTCCAACAGACCATATCTTCCACCACCAGAATAGGTAATAATAAACAAAAAGAGAGTATCCTAGATTGGATCCTAATAAACAGTCAGCCACATAACTACAAGACTGGGACCCATCCAAATGACCTTAGTGACCATCGTATCACCTACATAAGGAAAAACAAGGAAATATCTTCTAAACCGCCCATATATAGACCGGTCAGAAATAGGAAACACTTTGACCTTACAAAATTTCTGAATGAACTTAAAGCCTACAAATGGGCATCCCTTAAATACCTCCCCTTAGAGGAGGCAGTTTCAAAATTTAATACTTAATTTCTAGCAATACTTGAGTCTCACGCCCCAAAAAGATTAATCAGAACCAAAACACATATAGCACCCTGGCTAACAAAAGACACCAAATGCCTAATCAAACTTAGAGACAAAAACTGGGATAAATGGCAAGCAACCAAGTCACCCCTTGACCGCATTAAATTCCAACAGCAACGTAATGAGACCAAAAAAGCCATAGCACGTGACAAAAAAAGCTACTACAGCCAACTACAAAATAAACACCAAAATAACCCTCAAAAATTCTGGGCCGGTTTAAATAATCTTCTCCGTCCAGGCAAATCATCAACTCCTACCCCAGAAACACTATGTGATAAAATACCAGAAGAAGTAGCCAATTCCTTTAACACCTTCTTTACTAACACCATACAATCACTAGCTAACCAATTACCAACTGCCAACATCCCTAAAACAGAAAACACCCTAAAGTCCAAACCCACCTTTGAATTTCAAACTGTCTCAACCGACTATATTCGATCCTTACTGAAGAAACTTAAACCAACTACTCTCTCTGCTGACCTTCTCCCAGCTGACTACTTACAAAAAGCTGCTGATGTCATAGCCTACCCCATCTCGATACTCATCAATCGTACCATAGTTGAATCCACAATCCCCTCAATATGGAAAATATCCCATGTAATACCACTCCATAAAGGTAGCTCATCTACAGAACTATCAAATTATAGGCCCATATCTATACTGTCTCCATTAGCCAAAATCATGGAAAAATGCATACACAAACAACTGCTCTACTATCTTACCCAGAATAACCTGCTAACCAGTTCTCAACATGGCTTCCGACCCAACCATAGTACAACCACTGCCCTTCTCTCTTTTACTGACTCCATTAACCATAACCGGAATGAGAAAAGAATATCATCAGCTCTCTTTCTTGACCTATCAAAGGCCTTTGATATGGTGAACCACCAGCTACTTCATAACACCCTAAAAAATCTCCACTTAGATAACCAAACTCTGGCCTGGTTCCATGCCTATCTCTCTGATAGGCAACAAGCGGTACTCTGGCAGAATAAGCTCTCTAGTCTCCTACCCAACACCATAGGAGTTCCCCAAGATTCTATATTGGGACCTCTTCTTTTCTCAGTCTTTATAAATGACCTCTACAAAGCCATACCTGATGCCACCTGCATACAATACGCAGATGACTCGACATTAGTTTGTTCTAATCCATCTCTTGCTGACCTCTTAACTAAAACACAATCCTGTTTTACTGCAGTTGAGACCTGGCTATCGGGACGTCAACTGATTCTAAATCCAAAAAAAAAACAAATTGGTTCTCTTCCACCCTGCACAAAAGTCCACACCCACATCCTTCACTATACATTCCAAAAATGGAACTATTATCTCTCCGGACGCCAATACTAAACTATTAGGAATTACCATTGATAATAAACTTAGATTTGATATACATATCAATCAGACTATTAAAACTGTTAACAAGAAACTCGGGACACTTTATCGCATAAAACCCTTTCTTACTCCATGTGCAAAAATGGCCACTGCCCGCTCTCACCTTCTCTCTACCCTCCTGTATGCCTCATCTATTCTTACGAATCTTAATATATCTGACCTTAATAAACTATCATCTTGTTATAATCATATAGCCAGATTTGCAACAGGGATGCCTTATAGAACCCATCACTGTACTAACCTACAAAACCTGGGTTGGATTGAATTCCCAAACCTTCTCCAGCAGAGCCAACTAATCCTGGCTTTTAAAATTCTGAAACAACCTGACAAAACTCCTGCACTGACAAAGTTGATTACACCTTACAACAATCTCAATAGTTTACGCTCCTCAAACAAACTCCTAGCTCAAACAGTCAAATCCAATAATGCAGGGGGTGACGCACTCTTTGCCAATGCCATTGGAAAAAAATGGAACTCCCCCCCCCCCCAGTCTCACCATCATTTCCTCACTAAACCTATTCAAAAAAAGATTAAATCACCATCTCAAATCTCATTGGCTCTGCCAGTGTGCAAGCCCGGATTAACTCTCCCTTAGCTAGTGAACATCTTCTTTTTTTAGGTCTAACCTTTTAAACCTAAATGACCTCTCTCTCTTTCTACCCCTCCTACTCCCCCCCCCCCCGTTTTTAATTCTGGCTATAAGTAATCCTTCTCGGTCAGACTAGTAAGAGAAAAAGCATGTTGTAGTCTGTGTCTGTTATTTTTTCTCTTAATACTTAGACTAGTCTATGTTTTTAATATACTTTATAGTAGCTTTGTTAAACTACCAAATGAGACTAATTTGTATTCTATTAACATGTAATTACCTACTGTTAATGTGGAGCTTTTCTCCCCGGGCCTCCGCTGAAAATGGACATGTATCCAGTCGGACTATCCCGGTCAACAAATGTAAAATAAAATAAATAAATAAATTTTACTTTTATCTGCTTTGACTAACTTTTCTTTTTCTATTATACTATTATTCTTTCACATTACTTTGTTTTTCATTTGGAATGTTTTTTTTAACATTGATATATTTCTGTACCTCTAAATGTTGATCGTAACCCCAGATCATGCCTCTGTGCCATTTTAATGCCCTTTTGATGTTATTATGCCTTTCATCCCATACCTGCAAGGTCCTCCTAGTTTCAGATCCTTAGATATGCCCAGTCCTCTGCATTCTTTTCCTTTTTCTTTCCTTTTGTCCCTCATTCATTTGATGAGACAAGCAATAATCTCTTCATAATTAAACTGTGATATTCCCCATCTCCTTCACTTCTGTGTACTGTTAGCCTTTATTTTCTATTCTGCTTCTTTGAATATATTTAGTATATGTTTCCTCTTTCCTTCTGCTTATTTAGTAGCTTTTGTGATCATATAGGGTGGACAGATATTTTAGGAGACTGAATATTGTTGCTGGTTTCATTGCTAAATAAAATTAACTATTTCAGCCAAAGTGCTTGTTCCACCTTTATTTTATTTGTAGACTTATATATATATATATATATATATATATATATATATATATATATATATATATATATATATATATTCCTATCAATAGTATCTTACAATTTCTTACCCATTCTAAACCCAAACATACAGGGGCATTTTTTAACACATATACATATACAATTTCTTGTTCTGTGTCTACATCCACAGTGGCTGCTTTTATGAATGCATATGAAACCTGGCAACTTCCCAAAATATTTAACACATTCTTCTTTTCCCAGTTAGGGGTCACCACAGCAAATCACCTGTCTGCTCATGACTGGCAGTGGAGTTTTACAGTGTTGAGTTGCCAGCCTGGCACCCAACCTTCTACAGGAGGCACACACTCACACTTAGGGCCATTTTACAGTGTCTAAGCTACTTACAGCATGTTTTTGGGAGGAAACTGGAGCACCTGGAAGAAACCCACATGAAGGACATGCAGACTCTGCAGAGAAGGCACCCCAGCCGAGGATCAAACCGGAGATCCTTTTGCTGGGAGGTAGCAACGCTAACTGCTGCACCACCACAACCACCCTTAATTTATTACACACATTGAAGGACTGTTATCAATCACTGCTTCCATGTCTTCTGCAAGACATTTACAGTGATCCATATGTATACACAACCTTGCTTTGCCTGGGTGTACTCATACATTTTGAAGTTTAAAACTTTTAAATGGCTTGTGGTTGAGACCATAATATCAAAGTTATGAAACTTTGAAATATAAATAAAAAAAAAATAAAAACAAAATATCTGTTTTTTTTTTTTTTACATTTTTATAGGGAGGCAAGCCCCCCTGAAACTGCGCACCCCTGCTAATTAAATATACCAAATCCGAGATCACACTACAGTGAGGAAAATGGTAAATATACCATTCTGAGCTGTATGGTGATCTCCATGTAAACAGTTTGAAGTTTCAAAACGTCAATCTTATGGTCTTCACCATAAAAAATTTGAAGTTTTGAAACTTTGCAATTTAGAAGTAGACCCGCTTTGACCATATTATGATATATATAATTTTTTAAATTCTCATCTTACTACACCTGCCTGCTTTACCATAGTCCAAATGAGAGTAGATGACACTGACCAGTTGCTCTTAAATCTACATACCTTGAAATTTCGTCATGAATAATTATAGCTACTATTAGGATTCTATATAACACCTTTTTCCTCTCTATTATGTCTACACTTGCTTTTAGCTCTAAAACTAAAAATGGAAGACAATTCTGTACCCCTAGTTCTTCGCATCTCCAGGCTGCAATTTTGATATTAGAAAACATGCTAAACAACTCTCTCTCTCTCTCTCTCTATATATATATATATATATGGCACCCCGATAGTTCCTTTTTAGGCAATGTACGAAAGACCAAATTACCACCATAACAGCTATAAATAAATGCAATCTGTCATCTTGCTCAATGCTAGAAAACTAAATCTCAAGATGCACTTGCTCAAAGCACTCCTCAAAATTGAGAACATCAACATTTGTGCTGTAACAGAGACCTGGTTTAAAGTAGCAGAAAGCACCCCATGCACTACCAGGCTAAAATATCATTCCACACCTTTTGGCCCCAGAACATGGACTGAAGCTCCAAAGGTGGTGGTGTCTCCATATTCATAAAGGATATGCACACCTCTAGACTAGTAGCCCAGCATAACACATTTCATTTCATTTGTTAACCATATGTTTCATTCATAGGTTCATATTAGGCTAACTGCCCTTGCAAGCCATTTTAAGCCTAGCCAATTATCCCTTGCGAGACGCAAACCCTGCACCTTGTGTTTGTAAGGTAAACACCTTAACCATTAGGTCACCCTCCCAACATCTGAGGTACTTCAGGTACAACTAACATTGGGTAAGATGGCAATTCAGGTTGTAGCCTGCTACAGGTCCCCAACCATGTCCCAAAACTCTCACTCCACGTTCCTAAGCACCCTGAAAACTATTGGGGTCCAACCTAACACTTTCATACTAGGTGACTTCAGCTACCCCTCCATCAACTGCTCAGGCACCAGTACACTGGCCCAATGCTTCCTGGAATTCATCAGTTCCAATGCCCTGGACAAGCTCATTCTTACTCCCACTAGAGAAAGCAACATCCTTGACCTGGTTATTAATAACATGGGAAACCATTGCTCTACACCAATAGTCAATTTCTCCCTGGTTAGATCCGACCACAAACTAATCACCATGGAAATCCACATCTGACACACCCCCTGCAAATGTAACCACCATGAAAGACTTCTCCAAAGCTGATTTTGGGCTCTTAATAACAAAGGTGTCTAACTTCACGGAACCCATGTCAATGGAAAATAGATGCATGACTGCCGAATCATACACCAATGTACTGTACGGAAACATCCAAAAATGCATGGAACTAGCCATACCCAACAGAACCACAATGCTCCCCTCTAAAAAATGAAGTCAATCTGGTGGTCACTGCCATTAATAAACTCTACAACAGAAGGGAGAAACCGTTGCAGAAAAAGGTGAAGTCCCAAGACTGGAAAAACTCCCTTATTAGCCTCAACAAAAAGTTGAGATCCCTCATTAAAACCTCTAAAGCCAGCTATGAAGGTAGAATTGCAGCACACACTAAAAACAACCATAAAGCCTTCTATAGTTATATCAAGAATTTCCATGGCAATACCCAGGTTTGCTCTGAATTACTGCACAATGATACCTCCTATACAGAGCCAACAGATATTGTCAACATACTGGCTGACAGATTCAGTGCAAACTTTACCCCCCCAAAGAACCAATTACAATACCGGAGGAATGCCAGGCACTCAGCATTACTGCAGCACAGGTTAAAGCTGCATTGTCCAAGGCCAAGAATACAGCTTCCATGGGACCCAACAATATCCCTGGATGTGTTCTGAATGAACTACAAAGAGAACTGGCACCACATCTGTATGCCCTGTTCAGTCACAGCCTCACCTAAGGCTTAGTCCCTACCAAATTGTGCACTGCTACAGTCATCCCTCTCCATAAAGGGGGAGCGACTACAGACCCTGGGAAATATCGCACCATTAGCCTGTTTAGTCTGATATGAAAGGCAATGGAGCACATCATCATGGACCTAATTAATGAGGATATAGGGAATTTCCAGACTCTAGATCCCACACAGTTTGGTTTTGTGTAAGGTAGATCATGCCTGCTCAACCTGGTTGACTTCTTTGAGTCAGTCACCAAAGCTGTGGATGAGGGCAAGGCAGTTCATACAGCCTACCTCTCTCTGGCCATGGCCTTTGATACCATTCCCCACTCAGGAATTATTGATAAACTCACCAAACTAGGCATCAACCCCTATGTCACTAGGTGAGTTGCAAATTGGCTGACAGATAGGACCCAGAGTGTGAAAGTAGCGAACTCCAAGTCAGACTGCCGACCAGTCACAAGTGGAGTCCCACAGGGATCCATCCTGGGTCTTCTCCTGTTTGGCATCTATTCCTCAGAAATCCAGGCCAACATGGAGGGTCTCTGGCTGACCAAGTTTGCAGATGACTGCAAGCTGGTAGCCATTATTAACTCCCCAAGTGATGTAGACATCCTACAGAAAGGTCTCACTGAGACCAATGACTGGTGTCAAAACCATTGCCTTAAGCTTAATGCCAATAAATGCGTTGTCATCCCCTTTGGAAAAAACTCAGTTTCCACTAATTGCACATCAATGGGAGCCCACTAAACACTGAAGGTGATAAAAAGAGATCTGGGGATACAGCTTGACAGCAACCTCTCCTTCAACCACCACATTGCCACTGTGGTCAGAAAGTCCTTCTATGTGGTACATCTCATTACTAAGGGTTTTGCATCCAGGAAGAAAGAGGTCATCTCTCTCTCTAATCTTCCCTCATTAGGCCAATCATCGAGTATAATGTCCCATTTGGCATGTACCTCACTAGACACCTGCAACAGCTGGGGAGGCCACAGAAGTCCTCATGAAGAGGTTCCTAGGCCTTAAATGCATGTCCTACATGGACAGACTCAAACAACTCCAGCTATTCTCTGTCTCATATTGTCTACTAAGAGGCGATCTCTGTTTCACTTACAAAGCCATGTCTGACCCAGCTCTGTTAGAAATGCTACATCTAAAGAAATTCCAGTCCTTCCACACCACATGCTCCAGAGACCTCAACCTCATTAACACAATTAACAGAACATACTGGAGGAACAGGTTTATAACCCATAGACTGCCCATTCTCTAGAATAGACTTCCCATACATGTCAAGCAGGGGACCTCACTGGCCCTCTTCAAGAGAAATCTTGATGAGTGGATAAGAAATAGAAAGTTCACCCCGGGGATCGCTCCAGTGGCTGTACTTGATAGAGGCACTGGGAACTAACGTTGGGCGGCAAGATGCCAGGGCACTTCTCTGGCTGGGCTAGGCTTGTAAAGGCTCCAGGGCCATTAGCCTAGTGCACACCTATGAACCTATATATATATATATATATATATATATATATATGGGTCTACTTTACAATGTCGACTGCTCAGAAAGTCGACTTTGATATGGCTGAGACCATATGATCGACTTTTGAAAAGCCGACCATGTAAACTAAACACATAAAACACAACAAATACTTACCTTAATTGTTAGCAGGGGGGGCTGAACTCCCCACACTCCCTGTAACATAAATATACTGCACTACAGTGCAGAAGAAGGTCATTTTCCTATTCCGCACTGTACGAAGATAGCAGTTCCCCATGGTCGGCTTTTCGAAAGTTGATCATATGGTCTTGGCCAAATGAAAGTCGACTTTCTGAAAAGTCAATCATGTGAAGGGGACCCATATATATATATATATATATATATATATATATATATATATATATATATATATATATATATATACACACACATATTGGGGTAGAACATTCATCTGTGTGGAGCTAATTTCAGATTTGGCCACCGATTGTCTATACATTTAATGAAAGAAAATAATAGTAAGCAAAAATATGTTCGGTTGTAGAATTAAATAAGTACTTCACCTGTTTCAAAGTTACCATAAACAAACCTGCTGCTGTAGAAAATCCAGTAAAGTTAGGGTCAATTAAATATTTACAAGATATTAATATGCATTCATTGTTTGCAAAGATGTTTATATGCTTTTCATTGTTTTATGTATATATTTTTTTACTTTTGAAATTATTTTATTAGGATACAATTTATGTCGTGGTCTAGAGGAACAGACAGATGACTTTAATGATGTCAGATCTACGGACAATAGATTTTACAAATTTTTACAATGTGTTAGCTTATGGAATAGCAGTTTAAAAGATAGTGGGCCGGATTCACGAAGGCTTGCACGGAGTCTAAGAGTAGTGTAAGACTCCATGCAGCCTTCGCGATCCAGGAACAGCCCAAAGTCCGTGTAAGAGTCAAGCTAAAATGGCTCTTAGACGGAGTGGGCGTGGATAAGCTAATCAACTCACTTGCAGCCGAATAGCATGCAAATGAGGCTGATTAGTGATCCAGGAAGCCCAAAACAGCTCGTGTAAGAGCTGTTTTAGCTGCAGAAATGTACTCAGTTGACAACTGAGTACGTTTCTGCAAACACGGCAATGGAGCCATGTCAACTCCAAATAAAGGGTGCATATGTGATAGGCAGCATGCCAATGGCCAAATATGTGGCCATTGGCAAGGTGACCCCATGCAAATATATTAAAAATATATATATTTTTTTCGGCGATTGCCGATGTTTAAACCCAGCGCAGCCCCACGCAAACGGGCTGCGCTGCATAGAACATAAAAACGAAGGTTTTAAACCCACAAATGTAGGTTTTATACAATACATGGAATGTCAATGGAGGGACCAGCAGAGCAAAACCAACATGGCCACCGTGTAGTGGTTGCTAAGGGGGGAAGCTGAGTCTAAGAGATGTAACTAAGCATTAGTAGGCAATCTGATGCAAATGAGTGTAAGGATACTGAATTCCACTGTCACATAGCAAATGAGCACATTCTGAGTAGTGTAAGAGTTACATATGGGGGAAGAACAGAGTGGGAGATAGGTGACATCACAGGGGGGAATGGTAGAAAGAGATGCAGTTCATTGGAGGTTAGAGTTACATGACAGATGTCAGACAGATATCAAGGAAAGAGGTGTGCCACTAAATAAACATGAGAAAGTAAGGAAATGGAAGGTGTACACTGTTGCCTACACCAAAGTTTCTTGCTGGACGTGTATGCGCACGTGTGCGTGCCACGAAGCGCGAGTAAGGCAGTGTGCGCGCGTGTAAGGCAGTGTGCGCGCGTGTAAGGCAGACTCAGCATGTGGGAGCGTGTTGGGAGATGTTTAACACCGTGTGCGCAGGTGTGCACGCGTTTAAAACCAAATAAGCAGATTCTGAACTGTGTAAGTATGTGTGCGCGCGTGTAAGCCACTGTGAGCGTGTTTCTGCTGGTTTGCACACGGCTCCACCCTGAGGAAACAGAAAGGAAAAAGGAAGCAACAGATGTAGTAGGAAGTTAGCAGGGAATACTGCTGGAGCTAGCAGGTGAAAACAATTAGATGCAGGCAATTACACAGGCAGAATACTAGGCCAGCCCAGCACTTAAAACTCTGCAAACAGCAGTGCAGAATGTTTCTCTCAAGAGACACTGCAAGACAGGAGTTAAGTTATCAGAAGTGAAAACTGAAAAAGCTGAACTCAGAGCAGAAATGTTAGGGGCTGCCATAGCTGTCATAATGAGACATAGGCGACTTGCTGAGGGTGATGACAATGCAGATGGTTCCAGACAACCCACAGTGAGGAGACGGAGAAGAGTGTACAGGCCCAGGGTCACCTACCACGGGTTACATGAGCTGGAGATAGTAGAGCACTATAGAGTGGACAGAGACCTCCTGCAGCAAATAGTGGAGCTGTGCAGGCCACGCCTCACACACAGAACCAACAGAGGGGAACCCATCCCAGTGGAAACCAAGGTATGTGTTGGCCTAAGAATACTAGCAACAGGTACCTTCCAGAGACCAACTGGCGATATGATGGGGATATCACAGGCATCAGCTTCCAGGGTACTGCACCAGTTCCTGGATGCCATGTCAGCACATGTCGGTGATCATGTATACTTCCCCAATGCCCATGAGGTATTGGCCAGCAACATGTGTCTCTTCCAGCAAATAGCGGAATACCCTGAGGTAGTGGGTGCAATAGACTGCACGCACATACGCATCAAAGCACCAGCTGGTGAGCGGGGTAGGGCATACATCAACCGCAAGGGCTACCCCTCCATCAACTGCCAGGTCATGTGTGATGCCCAGGGCATAATAATGAATGTGTGTGCTGGCTGTCCTGGGAGCTACCACGATTCCCACATCTGGCATTTGACGCAGCTGTACCAGACATTTGCCAATGGGGACATCCCGCACGGACACCTAGTGGGGGATGCAGGGTATGCAGTGGAGCCGTGGCTGATGACACCCATCAGAAACGCACACACACCTGAACAGGAACGCCATAATGAGGCACACGCACAAACACGTAATGTAATAGAGCGTGTGTTTGGGCTGCTCAAGTCACGGTTCCGGTGTCTGGACACATCTGGTGGAGGCTTGCAGTACACACCAACTACATGTACCCAAATTGTCATGGTATGTGCTATGCTACATAATATGATCTTGTGAAAACAGCTACAGCAGGACCAGCATAGGGCCGGGCCAAACAGCCCCCCACCATTGCCAAGGCCATCACAGGCAGAGCGTGACTCGGAGGAGGAACAACCTGAGCCTGCCCCAGTAGGCAGAAGGAGGCGTGCCCAGTATGCCCTGGCCTTGGCAAAGAGGCAACGCATAGCACATACATTGGCTCAGTAGGAACCTTGGGAATGATACCTCTCTCTGACTCACTCATATAGTAACAGGGATGCCTAACATGACACAACCTGCTCTCAAACATGTACAGGGAAGTGTAATATGCGCATCCGACAGAGGCAGCCCTGCAGCACCACCTGAGGCATGAATGCTTTGTGTTAAGTAATGTAACACCAAGTACCATATGCACACCTGAGGACCCTGACTAACATCCTACCCTCAACAAGCAGCATGCCACAACATGACAACGAGATGATCAAGTGCAACAATTGACTGAAGTATCGCAGTTACTCAAAGGGGACCCAATGTGTGCCAGTCTGGGATGACATGCTGAGCATGACATGATGCACCACCTGCTAGGACTGGCGTGCACCTATCAGTGCAGGCTGTATGGATACTGGCAAAGGCTGTTGTCATTCACAGTGTGCCCTGAATAGGTAAGGCTCAAAACAGAAACCTATCTCCATAGGTACCACAAGGGATAAGAATAAGATAAGGGATAATTTGAAACAGCAAGATGCATGCAGTCTAAGCTCACCCAGTATGGAGAATGTTGATAACTGTGCTGTAACAGAAAACCGAGGCAAGGCTCACAACAGCACCCTAACACTACCAGGTTACACCTCATACTGTGCTGTACAGCCTCAAAACTTGGAACAAGCTACAAAAGGAGGGTGATTAGCAAGAATTGTCAAGGATAACCACACCCCCATGTTGGTACCACCACAAAAAGCAGCATGGACTAGCCATGCTCAAGTAACAGTGGCTAAAACTGCCCCCCAGTTTATAGCCTGCTACAGACTACTGGCCCAACACCAGGAACTGCATCCGGCCTATGCTGGAATACATGAATATATCAAGTCCTCCAAACCACATTATATTGGGCGACTGCAAATACCCAGACATATAGACTGGGAGCATTATACCAGCTGCAACAGTGTAGGACAAAAGTTCATCGAATCCACAAACCAAAAGGCCCAGGAACAACGTACCACCCCCACAAGAGGGGTAAGCATACTGGATGTGATAATCAGCAACATGGGTACGGGATGTCAAGATGAGAAGTGTATTGCTCACTGGTAAAACCAGACCATATAGTAATCACACTGGATATACAAATCCTGACCACAGTCCCTGGCCAGAAAACCACAGTGGAAAACATGTGCTAAGCAACATCTGCACACCTCCAAACTGATGTGGAATCCTTTAAAGGTCCCGTGCAGGTGCAAAATATGGGCCACACCTCAGAACCTGTAATACAGCCATTCCATGAACACTGCCAGGAATGCTTGGATTATGCAGTACTAAATTAAAACAAGACACAGTGCCTAAATCTGGCATGGTGGACACCAGCCATAACCAAAACATGCAAGAGAATGAGGAAGCTACTACATGATAGAGCAAACATGAACAATGAAGTAATTACTGATCAGTAGTATGGCAATAAAATCTGTCCACACATGCAATCCACTAAGGCCAGCCACAACAAGTGGAATCTGTGAATCCTGAGGCAATGTTACACCTGCCCCAAGTACACAGACAACCCCCAACTCCACCCAAGAAATACAAATATATGTGAGAGATGCAACCATCCATCCAAACTGGAGGCTGAGCTCCCTCAACTCAGTACTCCCAAAACAAGTCAGTAGGAGAAGGTAACCACACACACCACAAACACATACCCACATAGACCTATCACAACTGCAAACCAAACACATAAACACAGAAATACATTCCCGGAGGCAGAAATCACAAACACAGCACACCAACAGAGGCCTCTAAAGCAGACACCCAATGAAACAGCCTCCAAACATAGCACATGCAACACATAGCACACAAAGCTGGTGTGCCAAACAGTCACAGGCCAGAAGGAGAAACAACATGCCTGATACAGTTGTAATAGGTGACTCCATAGTCAGACACACTGCTGTCCCGCACACCAGACTGAACAAGGGAAAGGGTACAGTAAGCTGCCTGTAGGCTGCCACAATATGCCACATAACAGAAATATGTAGGTCACTCCAAAGCAAGTAGAAATATGATGCAGTCATAGTCCATGCTGGTGTGAATGACCTGAGATGTACTGCCCTAGACTACATGTAAAGAGACACAGATGAGCTATCCGATTATGTAGTCCAGGCCGGTATGACACTCACCGTTCGCAGCATCCTACCCTTACCAAGAATAATGCCACAGTACAAACACGGAATGATCAGTCATAGCAAGTAGCACACTTACTGGTGTCATTCCAAGGGGATCCAATGTCTGTCTGCTTGGGATGTCATGCTTGACAAGCCACGCAGCTGTCCTTGGGATAGCCTGCACCTGTTACCCCTGGGCGTCTGAATATTGGATAAGGCCTTTGCCACCTCCATAGAGCCTTTTGTAGGCAAGGCTGAAAAGACTGACCCACCACCCTAGAAAACATAAGTGGGAAGAAACATAAGGGAAATGCTGACCAATGCCAGATGTGTACACCCCAATATGCATGCTCCCGAGGCCATCCCCAGAATAGAGAACATCGATGTCTGTGCAGTGACAGAAACCTGCTGCAAGGCTCCTGACAGCACACCAGCACTACCAGGTTATACCACGCACCATGTGTCATGGCCCCAAAACCTGGAACAAAACATAAAAGGAGGGTGAGTATCCATAGGCAGCACAGACACCCATACGTCCAGGTAACTGACAATGCACAAGGCAGTGGAGTTCACCCATGTGCAACTAACTGTAGGCAAGACTGCTGTGCAGTCTGTAGCATGCTACAGACTGCACTCTCACACACAATAACCCCCCCCAACCGTCCTGAAGACACTGGACAGTATGAATGTCCCACCAAATACCAAACAAGGTACCACGAATTACCACATAGGTGGTAAACCATTATGTATGGAAGGAGTAACCAGGGACCTAGGGACACAAGTGGACAGTAACCTGTTATGTGACACCCACATTGCCAATGTGGCTAGGAAGACTGTCTACATTTGACACCGTATCAGGAAAGGAGTCACATCTACGGCAACAGAGGTCACTGTGCCCCTATACTTTTCTCTAATCACACCCATAATCTAGTACAATGCCTCATATGGGATCTACCTTACCTGACACCTGCAGCAGTTAGAAAGACCTCAAAGGTACCTCACCAAGAGGATAAAGTGTCTCAAATATATGTCATATGCTGCCTGGCTGTAGACACCCCAGCTGAATCCAGTCACATACTGCCCACACAGAGGCATTGCATGCCTGTTGTGGGAGGCCATGCCCAACACAGGAGTAATGGACATGCTCCACCCCAGAAAACACATATCCATTGGAGCTGCGAGAGTGAGAGATGTCAACCTCAACAAATAATGAAATAGGATGTGCCGGTGGGACAGATACATAATCCAGAGGCTCCCCACACCCTGGACCAGAATCCCACTCCATGTTAGGCAGAGCCCCTCACTGACACTGTTCAACAGGAATCTTGCCAAGTGGATGGATGATAGTAGAGTTACAGTGGGGGTCTTCACTGTGTCATGTCCAGACAGAGGCACAGCAAAGCAAATCATAAATGGCCATAATATCCACATAGCAAGGGGTCTCAAAAGCCACACACACTCTGGCTAGGCTAACAAATGCTCAGGGTGGATAGCCTAGTATGAACCTATGAACCTATGTAGATACAAATTGTACAGGACACTAAGGATAATCCCAAGGCTTACACAACTGATGGTAGGAGCCATGTTGGGAATTCACAGATATTCCCTGAATCACACAAATACCACAAACACACACACATATTGCCAACATACATCCTGACAGGTGCAGTGCAAACCCCCACCCCACGAATGCAGAATATCTATCCCAGCAGACTGCTGGCCCCCTGACATTGTAGATGCTGAGGTAACAGACAACATCTCCAAAGCAAAACACACAACAGCAATGGTATGAGATGGTGTCCTGGGCTTAGTGCAACATGGACTCTAAGATGAATGGAATGCCAAACCACACTACTGCTCAATGTCAGCCTTACCACAGAATATGTACCCAAAGAGCAGTGTACAACAACAGTGGTCCTTCTCAACAAAGGTGTTGCCTGAATGGATACTGAACAGTACTACCCCAGAATCCTGAGAAGCTCAGTTTGCACAGCTATGGAAAGGATCAGCATGTACCACAGACATAAGGATGTTGGGGACCTACTGACACCGGACCCAACCCAGTGTGGCCTTCTCAAGTGCAGATCCTACCCCTAACCATGCTTGACTCAATTGAAACAGTCATTAAGGTCATTGATGAGGGCAATGTGCTCCACACAGTGTATCTGGACCTTGCAAAGGCTTCTATACAATACCCTATATGTTCAGTATAGATAGGCTCACCAGCTTAAATATAAACCCACATGTCAGTAGAGGGGTTGCAAACCAGACCAAGGACAGAACAGACACGGTCAGACATGCTTCAGCCGTGTCAGACTACAAACCAGATATAACTGGCATCCCACAAGGCTTTGTCCTGGTATCTCCCTCGTCTGGTATATATGTCCCATAGGTACAGGCAAACATGGAAGGACTGTGTCCTAACATTTTTGCAGAGGACTACAAACTGCTCACCACATATGATCCACCAGCTGACACATGCATCCCACAAAAGGGCCACATAGAAACAGACAACTGGTGCCATAGCCATGTCAGCAAGCTAAGTGCAGAAACATGTATAGTCAACCCCCGTGGATATACAGTAAGTGCCCACCAATTACCACATAGGTGTTAACCCATTATGTAGTTAACATGTAATGAGAGACCTGGGGACACAGGGTGATAGATATCCTGCATTGGACAAACATGTGCTGTAGTGTTTACAGAAACATACCATATACCCACCTATTCATGAAGGCTGTCAGATCTACATAAGGGGAGGTCATTGTGGCTCTGCAGTCATCCTGCATCAGTGGTACAATCGACTACAATAGCCCCTGTGGGATGTACCTCAGCAGACACCTCCATCAACTGTAAAGTCCCCAACAGTACCTCATCAGGAGTATCAAACAGCCTGCACAGATGCCATGTGTTGCCTGTGTTGCTGGCATCAATAAACATGCTGCACCTTGTACAATCTGAATGGCAGTGAGCTATGCACATGAGAGACCTGAACCCCAGCACTGACTTACATAGGACAAGCTGTACTGTGTGATCCATAACACAGAAACCACTCCCACCCATGAGTGAACCCTCAGCACAGGCTACCCATAGAGTCACTTATCAATCTTCCTCAATAGGAATCCTGATGGGTGGACGGGAGATGGTAGGTTTATCCTGGGTATCACTGTCATGTCACAGGTAGACAGAGGCACAGTATACTAACCATGACATATGTCATGGCAAACTCCTCTTACAATGTGTGTTGAAGGACAAACACACTCTCCAACTTGCATTAGACATGGACTAGGGCACATCGCTAGTGTTTGCAATTGTACACCTATGTTGTGGAATACACTAACAATGTTTGACAAGCCTGGTGTAAGTAGTTCATATCTGAACAGAATGCAACATGGTCAGATGTACACAACTGGCCCCAACCAGGCTGTTGTGCCCACTATCGAAATGTAAAGCAGTGATAGCAGTAAAGCCCAGGATACTGTCCACCACTGTCAAAGTACTACCAGTACACTATACAGTACTACAGTGTTAGGTCAGTGTGAAAGGATGTTGACAACTGTATGCAAAATATCCCATGCAAACACTGCAGGCACAGTATAATCCTGTTGTGTTCACACACAAAGCAGTTGTACAGTAACTACACAACATGACACACAACCCACAACCATAAACGGGTGATAGTTGTTGAAGTTCACACACATCCACAAATGTGGTGGGCTGCAGAGTCCAACATATGGAATGCTCACACTGGGCATGCTCACACACTTTGACAACATGCCATGGGAAGGCTGAACTAGGCATGCTCACACACTTAGGCCAAATCTCGGTTTAGCAGTTGGACACACATATCTGGTATTGTTATGTGTTATGCCAGGAACCAACCACATTACAGCAGTCTGCCCAGTGCACACAGTTAAATGACTACAGAGACATACGTGATATAGTGGATCCCTCCCATATGCAAACATCTTCCACAGATGCAGAAGTTGTTCATACAAACAGGGAATGCTATGGCAATAAAGATATGCAAACAGTCTATCAGCAACAAATAATGTGCATTTGCCAATTAAACATAATGGTGTAGAGGTCAACACTAGGCTGTTTGCCCTAGGGAATGACAGCTTAGCCATAGTGTGCTTGGTGTCTGCCTCCCCACAGGATGCACATTCCCCTTTCTAAACACAGATGATGTCAGCACCCTATAAGTACAGCAGGAGAAAAGAAACTTCCCAGTAATCCGAATAGCGCGCTCTGCTAATACGTCCGTCTCAAGTGTCATAACATAGTTAGGTAGGGGTTTCAAATCCTGTAAATGCTCAGTGTGTGAGTGGGGTTGGTGTTTGTGTAAGTCTGTGTGAGAGAAATGTCCCTTTTGGAAAATAGGATAAGACACTACAGGATGCACATTCCCTTTCTAAACACCGATGATGTCAGCACCCTATAAGTACAGCAGGAGAAACGAAACCTCCCAGTAATGCGAATAGCACGCTCTGCTAATGCGTCCATCTCAAATGTCATAACATAATTAGGTAGGGGTTTGAATCCTGTGAATGGCAAGTGTGGGTGTTTGTCTGAGGGGGGTTTGTGTGTGTGAGGAAAATGTCCCTTTTGGCAAAAAGGATAAGACACTACAGGATGCACATTCCCTTTCTAAACACCGATGATGTCAGCACCCTATAATTACAGCAGGAGAAAAGAAACCTCCCAGTAATCCGAATAGCGCGCTCCGCTAATGCGTCCATCTCAAGTGTCATAACATAGTTAGGTAGGGGTTTGAATCCAGCGAATGGCAAGTGTGTGTGTTTGTCTGAGGGGGGGTTTGTGTGTGTGAGGGAAATGTCCCTTTTGGCAAATAGGATAAGACACTACAGGATGCACATTCCCTTTCTAAACACCGATGATGTCAGCACCCTATAAGTACAGCAGGAGAAAAGGATCCTCCCAGTAATGCGAATAGCGCGCTTTGCTAATGCGTCCGTCTCAAGTGTCATAACATAGTTAGGTAGGGGTTTGAATCCTGCAAATGGCAAGTGTGTGTGTTTGTCTGAGGGGGGTTTGTGTGTGTGAGGGAAATGTCCCTTTTGGCAAATAGGATAAGACACTACAGGATGCACATTCCCTCTCTAAACACCGATGATGTCAGCACCCTATAAGTACAGCAGGAGAAAAGAAACCTCCCAGTAATGCGAATAGCGCGCTCTGCTAATGCGTCTGTCTCAAATGTCATAACATAATTAAGTAGGGGTTTGAATCCTGCGAATGGCAAGTGTGTGTGTTTGTCTGAGGGGGTTTGTGTGTGTGTGAGGAAAATGTCCCTTTTGGCAAATAGGATAAGACACTACAGGATGCACATTCCCTTTCTAAACACCGATGATGTCAGCACCCTATAAGTACAGCAGGAGAAAAGAAACCTCCCAGTAATGCGAATAGCGCGCTCTGCTAATGCGTCCGTCTCAAGTGTCATAACATAGTTAGGTAGGGGTTTGAATCTTGCAAGTGTGTGTGTTTGTGTGTGTGAAGGAAATGTCCCTTTTGGCAAATAGGATAAGACACTACAGGATGCACATTCCCTTTCTAAACACTGATGATGTCAGCACCCTATAAGTACAGCAGGAGAAAAGAAACCTCTCAGTAATGCGAATAGCGCGCTCTGCTAATCCGTCCGTCTCAAGTGTCATAATGTAGTTAGGTAGGGATTTGAATCCTGTGAATGGCAAGTTTGGGTGAGGGAAATGTCCCTTTTGGCAACTAGGTGAAC
Organism: Protopterus annectens; assembly: GCF_019279795.1. Lineage (NCBI taxonomy): Eukaryota > Metazoa > Chordata > Ceratodontiformes > Protopteridae > Protopterus > Protopterus annectens. Next base: position 251,376,399 of record NC_056725.1, on the reverse strand, counting down.
AGACTACAGGATGCCCATTCCCTTTTCTAAACACTGATGATGTCAGCACTCTATAAGTATAGCAGGGGAAGAAAAACCCCCAGTAATGCAAATAGCGTGCTCAGCTAATGCGTCCGTCTCAAGTGTCATAACAGTCAGAAAGGGGTTTGAATCCTGCAATTGGCAAGTGTGTGTTTTCGGCTGAGTGGGGTTAGTGTGTGTGAGGGCAATGTCCCTTTTGGCAACTAGGTGAACAGACTACAGGATGCACATTCCCCTTCTAAACACTGTTCAGCAGACGGCCATGGCTCTGGCACAAGTTGTCTGTTGCTATGATGCCCCTTTGGAAGATGCTTGTGTCAGCTGGAGAGTCGATTATGGTGGCCAGTTTGCAGTCATCTGCATATTTGGACAGCCACAGTCCATCCGTGTTGGCCTGTACCTCCAATAAATATATACCAAACAAGAGGGTCCCAGGACTGAGCCTTGTGTGACACAACCCGTAACTGTTATGGGGTCTGGCATGGCTCCAGCAATGCTAACCATGTGGGTTCTGTTCTTGAGCCACTGTGCAATCCATCTAGTGACATAGGGGCTTATATTTAAGCTGGTGAGCTTCCTAGAATGCCCAAGTGGGGTATTGTTGCGAAGGCGTTTGCAAGGTCAAGGTAGGCTGTGTGAACCACCTTCCCCTCTGCAATGGCCTTGGTGACTGTATCAAAGAAATCAACGGGTTACACCCAGTAGTGCTGGTGTGCTCTCAGTAGCCCTGAACCAGGCATCTGTTACTGCACAGATATCGATGTTTTCCATGCCAAGGAGTGTTTTGGGTGCATGCATCTGGAGGTTTAGACATCTGGTGTTGGGTAGCATTGCTCTTAGTGTCTTATCCCTTGTGATACCTATGAAGGTGGGTTTGTCATTTGAGCCCTGCCTAACATAGGCACTATGGGGGTAGCAAGAGCCTTTGCCAATATCTGAAAGGCCAGGGGTGACAGGTGCAGGCTGTCCCTAGCAAAGCAGGTAGTTCAACAGAAGATGAATGTGTGAAGGTGTAGTGCCTGTGATTAGTTAGCAGTAGCATATATGACTGCTCACGTGGACACATGCCAGGCAGGTCATATGCACTGTGTCACAGGCAATGTACATGTGAACAGGACAAACAGTGACAACCTGTTAAGTGGGACATGGACATACATATAGTAGGCTATGCAGATGGCACTAGGAGTCCACAGAAGCTCTATAACTATGCATTGCAGGTGTGATCAGTATTCCAGGGTAATTGCAAGCAAACATGCATGCAAACAAAGATACAGTAAACAGGGCTCCATGTAGTCCATTGTACAACAAACAAGCTGTACCAGTTCCAGTAGGTAACACTGCAAATATGCAGGCACTATGCACATGTACATGGAAATACACGGGTCAGATGGCTAGGGTCCAGTCTCAGTGCACACAAGTGTACAGAACATGCATGTACTGTCAGGATGTACAATAACAGGATAGAAACCCATGTGCTCATACCTGCAGTAATACACATGTCAAATAACAGACACTGAGCCTTCACTCAGTGGTTCCATACTTAGTAGGATGTATGCTCCCTGGCCTGCCACCACAGTATCCCTGACATATATGGGGACTCTTCCTCCTGTGACAGTTAGTTATGTGTGTTGGGGCTGTCTAGCATGGTATGAGATGTGAGCATGCAGTGCTAGGGTGCTCCTGTGTGTCCTGTACCAGTCGTGTAGTACTGCACACATATCAACATCCTCAAACATCTTCATTGCAGAGTCTAGTGTGGGCAACATGCCACTTGCAATTTACATGTCCATCATTGTGTATTACTACATTCATTACCCTATCCCCTGTGCTACCTATGTATGTAGCCTTCTGTTGACATCATTACCACCAGTATGCCAACATGTGCAGATGATACACTATGGTACTTACCATGGGTGTAGACAACAGGGCATGACAATCACACACTTACTGCATCAGGCATGCTGTGATATACCCACAATTAATTCAGCACTCAGTACTGTTAACAACATGATACTATTACTACACATCTATGTGGTCACCCTGTGCATCAGCAACATGTTAACCTGTACCTGCACAGTTGTTACAGATTGCAGGAGGTGGCACAGTTTCATCATATGCACAGGGTGTGAACTTGGTATGCCTGAGTCAGCCACCCATACCACCAATTGACATGTATGTGTATGTGTGTTGGTGAGGGACAGCAGTAGAAGGTGGGGCAATGTTGATGCAGTGTGTGCGTGTATGCGGTAGCCCTAGGTGTTGTCAATTTGCATGTGTGTATGGATGCACACAGTTCCACCTCATGACTGCCATATACTGGTGTTTGTGGACAGCCACAGACTGTACCTGCCAGGTCATACAGATCAGTGTCTCTGGCCACGGACACGGTACCTGTGCCTTGCAGGGGTGCTACGGACCGTATCTGGTACCAACCCAGACTGGGTACTGTCATCAGAAGCAGGTGTTCACGCATACTGTCAGTCATGGCTGTGCGACATGCTGCCAGCTCCCTCAGACCCTGTCTGGTGTACCGTTCCATACGTGACTGTGCCTGCATGACAGTCCGAAACATAGCTGAGGTTGTAAGACCTCTGTGGGCACGTCTGACAGGGGCAGTACGCCCATGGATGCTCCCACGAGAACCCCTGGACATCTGTCTGTGTGGTACCATCTCTGGGCCATGCCCATGGCTGCTGTGTGGGGAGGCATGTGCCACAGATATCACATTACCCTGATCAATGCCCACTGTATGCTGTCCATCACCTAGGGACAGTGGTGACAAGGGGTGTATTGGCAGGATAACTGTGCGCATTGATGGGGTCGACAGCTGTGTACTGTCAATCGGCTGACCAATGGCGGACCCTGGCATACCTTCCTGTGACATTACACCGATGTCATCATTATCAGTACCCATGGCACCTGACTCAGGTTCCCTGCTACATGACACCAGAGCAGCAACAGAACCTGTGGGAAGGAAACAGGAAACACAGTTTACAATGTCTACACATTACCAGCGATGCACACATGCACAGGTGCACACATGCTCACCTGCACACATGCACAGGTGCACACATGCACACATGCACACATGCACACATGCACACATGCACACCTGCACAGGTGCACACATGCACACATGCACACATGCACACCTGCACAGGTGCACACATGCACACGTGCACACATGCACACATGCACACATGCACACCTGCACAGGTGCACACATGCACACATGCACACATGCACACATGCAAACGTGCACACGTGCACATGTGCACACATGCACAGGTGCACACCTGCACAGGTGCACACGTGCACACCTGCACAGGTGCACACATGCACACATGCACACATGCACACCTGCACACCTGCACAGGTGCACACATGCGCACATGCACACATACACACATGCACACATGCACACATGCACACAGTTTCACACAATTGTACAGTACTCAGTATGCGTGATATCAACACACAGATACAGACACACCTACATGCATACAAAGAGCACTACTAAGTGAGCCAAATAGTACTATTACTATCAACACTATTACAGGAATTGTTAATACACACTCACCAGCATGGATAGGCTGCATTGCAGTTATACCAGAGGGTCCTGCAGACATGAAGAAACTAATGTCAGTGGGCACAACTGTGCCATTGTTACTGAGTATGATACAGGTCAGGAGTACAACAGTCGCCTTTCACAGGTCAGCAGCTAATATTGAGGCTATCACACTTGCACATTAAATACTATGGTGACAGCTACAAACCAAGGACACACCTCACACATGCATTAACTACCAGTGTACACAACAGTCAACTATACATATGACATATTACCTGCACGTTCACTGTCTTGCTGCTGTGTGGCTCCAGCCTCCATCATGATGCATGTCTGCTGCTGTTGTTGTTGCTGGTGGACTGGATCCACTACACTCAGGAGTAGTCCCTCCAATCTGGTGTGTGGGGGATGTGTAGCCACCCCACCACCTGTGGCGACCTGTTGCCTGTGGATATCTGACGCACGCTGACGGACATGTCTGATTAAATCACTGCAGTGATGTCGTACCTGCTCATATGTCCTATTATGCGTGCCTATATCATTTACCCGACGGACAAGGTCTTGCCACAGTGCAGCCCTGTCCTGCTGATTCTGGCTGGTGCGGGAAAAGAGTATTGCATAGTCCTGCACCAGGCTCTGGTGTATCTCCTCATCCTCAGCTGTGGAGTAGGTGGGGTTCCGCGGGTGGGCCATGTACCTGAGAAAGAAAATAACCTGGTATCAGCAATATATGTCAGCAGACTTTGGCACACATACTACACATGCTACTCGACTGTTATGATACAACATATCTCACATATGTAGCATCTGTCTGTCTATTGGTGGATACACATGTAGATGGCCAAGTATCAGTGCTCAGCCAGCAACTGTGCAACAGTACCTGGCAGACTCCATACGACATACTACCAAACACCAGCAGTCAGAACACCAATTCAGGTCAGAAGCACCTCCTCACTCTGGGGGTTTGTATCTAGGTACTGTATGGCCTACATCGGCAACTACTGTGGGTTGACCACACACTGATTGCCCTGGATATACATATCCCACCTCCACCACCAGCACAGATGACTATAGTGCATAACATTACAGATACAAACTTTACACTTTGTAACAGTGATATGGTATCCTTACAGCCCACTGGGCCAGTGGCAGATACAACCCACAATGCTGACCCCTACACAATTGCTTTCTACAGACATCTCCAAGAATGCATGGATCATGCAATCCCATATATGACCAAGACACTCTCCACAAAGGGACAGCATCCTGTCTGGTGGACCCCAGCTATAGACAGATTGTATTACAGAAGATGGAAGCTACTGCAAGACAGAGCATCATTCACTGAAGGGAGGCATGTCTGAGCAGCACTGGTAAGGATCTATTTCCCATCATACTGACTACATGGGCAACGTTGAGAGGGAAATCAAGAGTGACACTACAGATGACCAGGAGGCCTTCTTCAGTTATGTTAGCAACCTGGTCAGGAGCCATCCTCTATGCCCATAGGTAGTACACAACACATATTTCACTGACACCACAGATATCGACAACATTGTGGTGGACAGGTTCAGTGCAGGTGTCACCCCGCCCTCTCCCCTGTAATAAGGCATAGTTATCCCAGCTGACTGTAACCTCCCCGTCATCACAGATGTCCAGGTGAGAGGACACCCGCAGGACAGCAGAATACACAACATGGATGGGACCTGATGGTATCCCCAGTTGCATGCTACATAACCTCTGACAGGAGCTAAACACACATATAGAAGTGCTATGTAACACTAGCCTGACTACAGGATATGTACCTGTACACTGGCGCACAGCAGCAGTGGTTCCACTCCATGAAGGAGGCACCTCACCATACCAATACAATACAACACAATACATTACATTACAATACAATACTATACAATATGCTATTGCCCCTGTGTCTACAGCAGCATACTGTTCTGCTACCCTGACCATTGTGACACATGTGGTGTGATGGTACCTGCTGCCGTCACACAGTTACACAGGGTGACTCATATGGCATATTACCTATCTGACTAACATTCAGCAGGGGTATGTGTGACATGTACTCATGGGGAGTCTCGCTTCTTAACACTGTGTGGTTTATTGCAGGGTGTGTCTTATCTGTGAGTAGGAACTCTTACCTCCACATGTGCACACTATTGCAGTGGCACGGATGACACACAGCAGACATTTAGGTTGTGGATGGTGGGAGGTGTTACTATGGTTGTTGGACATCTGTCATGGGTGTGACCTCCATATGTAAATCTGGGAGTGGTATCCTCTATGTGGGTAGCATATGTGTACTCTGTGGTGTTGTCAGTCACTGTGCATTGGTAATGTGTTTGAGTGCATTGTCACAGTGTTGTACATGTCACTGTGTCCTTCTCCATATCTGTTGCTGTCATGTGAGGTCCATACCATGGCATCCATTATGTGGTGTGGGGGGTACACCGACCTACATGTCCATACCTGACTCACCATGTCTGCGGACACATACCATGTGCAGGTATTCCAGGGATAGTGTGCCACTGTGACTATCATTGGGGCCACTATTGTACACATTTCTGACCCTGCTCACCCCTGACACATGCAGTGGTGGGCGGCCAATCACATATCTGTTGGTTACTGGTGTAGGTGATCTGGAATGTGGTAAGATACTCCGGATTTGACACTGGTGTTCACTCCATGCCTTTGTCACCAGGCACCTGTTGCAATACATCTGTACACATGTGCCTCACTCAGACTTTATATACATCTCTCTCTCTCTCTCTCTCTATATATATATATATATATATATATATATGTATATAGATATATCTATATGTATATGGATATATATATATATATATATATATATATATATATATATATATATATATATATATATGCCCATATACATATACACATATATATATATATATCGATGTACATATATTGCTATAGATGTGGAGGGGGGGCACAGAGGGGGTGTGAGTGACAGAGGCGGTGGGACAGGCTGTGTTGCAGGTCATCATATACAATCATACCTGTAGGTAGTCAGATCAGTCTGTCTATGTATATGTATCTACATATATCTATATCTGCATGTGTGCATTACATAGATATGTTGGTACAATATTCTATCGACATCTGTCTATGTATTCCTACATCTCTCTCTCTATGTATGTATACATATATGCATATCATATATATATATATATATATATATATATATGCACATATATATATATATACACATACATATGTTGACATACATACATATCCATATGTTAGACAGGTATATCAACATATTTGTCTACCATACTGTATACACACACTAACATACTGCTAAACATACATAGCTGTGTAACCTAATTTGTACATGGCACTACAACCTACAATCAAACAACATTGATATGTGCACATAGATGCTCTCACATACAAATGTATGTACAGCCTTCACTGATAGTTGCTGTATGTCTCCTGCCCTTTACACATCTTCATATACATATGGATACAGACCAATGACACATATGGAGGGTTCACAGTATGTACACCTTTATAGTATTACTTTACATTACCTGTGTTTGTCACAGCTGCTTCTGCTGCTGTCTGGTTCTCTGTCCTGCTGCTCCACTTCCCAGTTGTCAGCTTTCAGGTAGCTGTTGCTGAACAATTCGTTTCTGTCTGCTTAATTGCAGTTTTCTCTGTCTCTCTCTCTCTCTCTCTGTCTCTGTCTGTCTCTCACGTCCTTCTCAGGGTGCAATGAAAGTATTGCATGCATGGACATGGAGTACAGCATACTTTTGTAGGTATCTGCATATGCCCATGTGATGGCCTCTGCACCAATTGTTAGCCAGCTTTTGCTAATTGCATGCAGCCAGTTGTGTACTGATTGCAGTTCTCACTGTGATTTCAGAACAGTGCTATAAAAAGGTGTGTGAGATAGGCGTAGCCCTTTCAGATGTTAAGGGCAGGGACCATGCTGTTATGCTGTGGACAATGTTCTGTGAGTGTAAAGGTTGGTATCTCTCTCATATTTCCAGGTGTGTTGTAGATTAACATTCCTCCATTCATTTCTCCAGTTTCCTGTACTAACTGTGTATGTACACTGACAAATATAACTACTACTATTGTTAATGTGTGTGTGTGTGTGTGTGTGTGTGTGTGTGTGTGTGTGTGTGTGTGTGTGTGTGTGCTTTCCTTTCACTTTTGCTTGCACTCTGTTGCTAAGGCTTCAATAGTTGCCCTTTACAGTCACTACTTGTATGCCTGCTAGGTGTCTTGACTGTAGTGTGCTGCTGTAGCTTTCCTATTTTCCATGTACATTCACACCTTGGAATGCTTGCTATATCTGCTAGGGTGTTACAGCATGCAGTGTGGTCTGGCCATGGTGTGGGCCTTGACATCTATTAGGGTATTTGAGTATGCTGCTGAGCAGGCCCCAGAGACTTTCAGGTTCATCAGTTATGTGCCTCATGGAATGGTACATATCAGTGGAGTACACCCATTAAAATGTCTGGTATGCTGCAGTTGTGACTGTGGGTTAGCATGAGCATATGTATTACTACACTTTTTCTGCCATGCGAGTGGTGAATACTTTCCGGACTCCATAGTTACCATTGCATGTGTTACACCTTTCTGCCTACTGTTTGTACATTTCACATGGGGTCTGTGGGGCATCCCTGTAAGACATTCACTGTTGCTATGTCTAGGTTCTTAACTATTCAAATATGGTGGTGTTGGACCCGTCATGTGTACAGATATTTGCAGGCTGTCCACATTTCTGCCTCATAATTTGGTCAATATCTCATGCACACCTTTATCTGGCAAGACAGTCTGGGCTCAAGTCAGAATATGGTGACAAACATTCAAGTTCCAGACTGCATACCCTTCCAAACATCCCACAAGGTGTAGACCCTGTTACTTTCTGAACTGTCTGCATTTGTTGTAACTTTATTTGTAATGTGTCCCTGGTTTTGGGCCTTTGCTCCACATATTTTATTACTTGGTCTGGATGTGTTCCTGTAAGAGGTTGTGGGGTATGGGCAGTGCTTATCCTGCTGTGAGTATGTGTGTGTCTTGCAAGGTGCTATGGTGACATTATTACCTACTAGCTTCCAACTAGCATGGCTGTTTCTGTTCACACACTACTATTATGGAAATCCACCAGTTTTGTTTGTGATTCTAAATGTCATGCTTTGTGTACTACACATCTATATTCCCGTTACATTCATTCCTACTGTTACATGATATATTTACTTTAGCACAATGTTTTTATATGAGTCATGGCTTAGTGGTAAGTCATGTAGACTATAGTTGCCTGGGTTCGGGACTCACAGTGGGATTTTATTTTTCTTTTGAACTGAGTACAGGACCTGTCAATCAAAGTGCCTAAGGCACTTTTAAGCAGTTGTAACAGGGTTAGCGCTGGTTTGCGTGGAGCTCACGCATGCGCACTGGCGGTTAGCTCTGCGCACACAAGCGCACACCTGATTACAACCACTTAAACGTGCTTACTCTTGCGCACACCCGCGCTATTTTCCTTGAAAGAAAAGAAAAATGGGGAGACAGGAAAGTGGTGAAAAAGGGGTCACAAAGAGGGTAATACAGTAGGGAAACAAGCTTGGGATGTGCAGGAGGGATGTAGGTAAGGCCCATAGCTGCCCATTTCTTCAGCAGCAACAGCTGTGCATATGTATGTAATTTGGTGTGGCTTTTGAAACCTTCCACCCCTGAGAGAGGTGTCAGGACAACAATAATACTTGTTGTACAGCCAATTGGAATTGATAGGTTCCATGTCCAGTAGACATGTGTGCGGAATGGGCAGCTATGTATGGGGCGTAATTTTTGTGGGTACAGAGTGCCCTTTTTTTTTTTTTATTTTTTCAGGTGAGAGTGGTATGTCAGGTGAAGGTAGTCGGTACAGCTGGGGAGGTAGGTTGGGTAGGTTAACAGACAAGACAAACAAGACGCATACAGGGGCGGTGTATGACACGTGTGGGGGGGTTACACAATTGACGGGGACGGAGGTTTGGATATCCAGAGCCCATGAGCCCACAGATGGCAACAGTGGAACTGATATCCCCACCCATAGGCAGTTGCCACTGTTCCTTCACTGCCCAGGACGGGGCTATGCTGGGGGCTGTGTAGGCGGGGCAACGGGCATGCCCATTAGTTGCGCCACCCGTGCCTTGAGCTGGCGTAGGGGCTCGAGGACAGAGTCCTGAATCTCCCTACGCACCACAGTCCGGACGCTACAGAGGGTGAGTGGTGGATCTCCTCCGGCCACACTTGCAGAGGGGGGGGCAAGCCCCATCCCCTGCAGCGCTTCCACCCACAGGTGGCACAGGGCCACCGGAGGAGGGTCCGGACTCGGCACTAGTGCCAGGTGCACTCGCCAGCTGAGGTGGGAGAGGTGGGTCCGCTGGAACCCGCCTTCCCTGTCGTTCTATGTTTTGCATTATGTCATGACAGTTTGGGTTAGTGACATATAATACCATTCACAATTAGTTGTAACAGCATGCATTAGTATTCCCATTAACCAAACACCCAGATATTCACACCATTGAACAGCGTGCATAACACATGCATAATTTGAACAGTAATACACAGTCCAACAACATGCACGGTTGATTGATGGCAACAGGCCATCAGGTGTGGATGTATGAACAGGGCGGATGCATCAACAGACATGCAAATATATATGACCCAACAGGACAGACGTCCAGGGGTGGTAATTGTGATTGCACATACCATTTTCACGTGGAATGGGTTATAGGTGGTTAGAGGGTGGGGTAAATAAAGTAATATTAACACCTTCGAATACAAATACATATGCTGTACATTTCTAATAGCTACAGTTATATACACACTACTGTTCTAACTACAGTGTCCTATATGTTAACTACTTAACCTTGCAGATGGGACTGTTACTGCAACATCAATCTACATTTTATTGCTGTTCATAGACATTCATATCGAGCTTTGTTCAGATACATCATCCTGTTACCTTTGCTTTATATACTTGTAGACAAGTGCGGATGTTTGGTATATCAGACAATCATCCTATCTGCGTATTTCAGACTGGGAGCAACATATCAAGATTTTGGTGTACACATTCCACATGCAGCAACACTTTGAACAGATTTTGCTGTTTGGTTCTGAGTTTCACATGCATTTAATTCTGTCCTAACTGCAGTATAGTTTATTCAGGGGTTATTACTACTGTATTGCTGTATTCCTGACACTTTCTCACACTCTCTCACTTGCTTTCATGTTACTATTCAGACTGGTACTTCTAGGCTTTATTGACATGTTTTAACAGTAGTTATTACAGTTCTTTCCAGCAGTCTCACTTCTGTCATGTTTCAGTATTTCCACAGGGATATATTTCACATATGTGATTTCATCCTCTTCTGCAGCTATACTTTACATGCTGCTGCAGGTTGTGTACTATTTTCTTACAGGCAGGGTAGTTTTATTTCAAAATATATGTTGGACAGTGTCATGTTTAGTTTACACTTACAGGCTGGGAACTGTTGTAATCAGGCAATACTTGCATACACTTTCACACTGTTACTTGCAGATTTAATTCCTTCCTGGCTACACTGCACTCTTTTGCTGACTGTCATACATTTATATATCTTTACAGTTACTGGTAGTGGATTACTGACCTGCCTGGTGGCGCAACCGCACCAGCCTATCGGCATAGGCTCTGCAGTTCGCAGAACGGACACCTGCAGCTGTAATATAAATGAAGTGATATTGGAATACACATCTCCATAATTTCAGGTAGTTTAACTTTCTACATACATAATTAATTGTTACTTACTCAGTGGTGGGGCGTTGGGTGATTGCCGGGCCTCCTGGATCCAAAGGTTCAGTTGGTCCTGCTTGCGTCTCTTCAGGTCCGCATGGTGGTAACGGACCTGCTCACCTGTCCTTGGAATTCCTGTGGCACTGGTGAGTTCATGAGCCAACTGGTCCCACGCCTCAGCCCTGTACGCTCCCCAGTGGACCTGGCCCTGCATGAGTTGGGCCTCATGGTTGTGGACTAGGAGCCAGGCCATGTACCTGGACTCCTCAACACCCCACCTCTGCGCCGAAAGCGACTACCCTCTCCTACACCTGACATTCTGCCTGCAGGTCTGTTCTACAATCGTTTATGCTGTGTATTCCCGCCTATGGGGCTTATATAGTCCGTTTTTCCCGCACATATCTGTGATTGGCCATTTTGGAATTGTATCAACTTCAGTAAACCTGCATTGTCATGCTGTAGTTTGTATTCATTCCTATATATGAGCTATTATTGCATTTCTAGGTACTGCTGTCATGGCTTAGTGGTTCTGTACCTTGACTATGGTGTATAGTATCCTGGGTTCGACCCTGGCCACTGCTTTTTATTTTTCATGACTGTCTAGACATGTTGAGGGGTGTGTCTGTGTAAAGGCAGTTTTGATACGGCTTGCTCACCGTTGCCCGTCGGTCAGCTTGTTTGCGTGGTGCGCAGCTCCGCGCAAACGGGGTAAGCTGGTTTAAGCCTCATTTGGCTATCGGCATGCATATTCCGCTCAGCTCAGTTAGGAGCACATATATTTAGCATGGTAGACCACTGCTCAGCTACGGGCACTCAGTTTGCACCAGTTGGACCAATGCTTATCTACGGGCACATACACTCACTCTGTTGTACTGTAGCTCAGCTATGGGCATATCTGGCAGTTTATATTCATTTCTTAGCTCACATTTATTCAATATAAATGGGATATTTCATTGCATTTTACATATATTCTGGTTTTATGTGTACATATGTGTCAGGGACTTGTTTCCTGCTTATTTTGCAAAAAAAAAAAAAATTTGTGTTGTGGGGGCTCAAACCATGAATGCCTGCTCTGCAGCCAGCATCTCTACCACTACGCTATTGCTTCCTGGCTTATTTTGCATATTTAGTTCTTATATGCTTTTCCATTGACTGCTAACTGTAGCTGCTCTACGGGCACGCCCGCGCAAACGAGCGCACTCATGGTTAAACATCTTTACAATTTAAAAAAAATATGACATGTTCATTTAGATTGTTTTATGTTTAATAGTCTGTAGGGGCATGTGTTGTGTTGTGTTTATTCACATTTCAGTTGACTCTGTTGTGGGTGTCTACCTTGGGCACTTTCACACTTCTGGGGGCGTGTCCGCTTGCAGGGCTCAGCCTACGGACACGCCCCCTACTGTCTTACATGGACCGTGTTCGACTTAGGTGTGATTCAGCATGCTCTCATGAATATGCAGAGCATGCTGACATCACTCCGTTTAACTGCAGCCTCCGTGTAAGAGTTATAACTCTTACACAGAGGCTTCGTGAATCCTGGGGTGCATTTCATGATAATACAAAATGCATTGAATTTTTACTGATTGTGTATCATACAAATAAAACATAATATGATTTTTACAACATTAGATCTGAACCACATAACGGTAGTATGTTGCAATTTTTGCATAAGCAAAAATGCTTAATTAAATGATGCCATACTGAAGCAAACAAAGTGAACTTTGAAAACTTAACTGTGTCAAATCAAACGAAAGCAATTTGTCCATGTATCTGAAAAGAAATTTATGCTGACATATTTTATGTGAACTAATACTGTCTAAACAGGAAATGCAGGCAATACTTTTGAAATGAAAAAAGCCATTATTAGATGTGTAAATGCAAAAGGATTAAAATCAACATATTTAGAAATGCAAACTGTAAGAAAACATCTTAAGTGAACTAAAACAGACAGTAATTGTTTTAATCAATAGATGTTATATGTTAGTGCAAAGCAGCAAGCAGTTTGACATTAATACATGGATAAGTGCTTAAATATTGGCACTGGTGTGGCAGGAAACCACAGAGTCAAAATGACTGTATGTGGACACAGTTTTAATCTGAAGAGCATTTTGGATGTATTAATGCAAGAATTATTTGGGAAGGCATGCTTGCCTGATTTCAAGGTTGAGGCATGCCTACTCAAGATACTAGTGACTAAAGGACTGAAAATAGTTATCTGGCTTGAACTGAGATCTGAAGCATACTCATCCTGTGCCTCTGTGAGGCAAGTTAATCTGTCTTGGTGTGCCTCATGGCTTGCTATTTCCACTGCAGCTGCACAGTACAAAAAGAAAAAATATATATGTGAAATCATGATGAATAACTGTGTTGGCTGACTTGAAAATTAATGCCACATCATACACAGGTCATGAGTCAGTATACTTAAACAAATAAGGGGAGTTTGCAGTCTGAAATCCAGTATCCCATCAACTTAGGAGGCTCTGTTTATACTTTTTTAAGGTCACTATAATGGGGACAACATTGTTTTCCTGTGCATGATGTACAAGCTGCACTGTACATAACTTTAGCCAAGTTATCCCAAGCCTCAGCCTTATACTCTGACCCAGTATAATCTCCCCGCAGTAGCCTACAGATGAAGTGCTTGATGAGGAGTGCCACAGAAATCTGGGAATCCTCAACACCTTACTTTTGTGCTCTAAATTTAGCACCATTCTCTCCACCTGTACTCATGACTGTAGAAGTTATGCTAACAATGTATGTCTGAACTGGCACCCAATAATGTATGTCTGAATTGGCACCCAATTAAGATCTGACATGTAACAGGTTGTGCCCAAAGATGCACAGTATTGCCAACTGCATTTGTACAGTTGAAAGCATATGGATTCCTTGCAAGACACATTGTCACTACTTACATCAAATAGCAGAAAAGGTATGGAACATGGCAGTGAGATTTGTCATTTGTGATGTTCAGTTTATTGAAACACATTCTAGTGGTCAAAAATGAAATGCTTAATGGCTTGGATTGCAATCTTTGGTGTTTGAAATGATAAATCAGATGAATTGTGACATATATTGATGTTGATTCTTACACTGTTAAAATTGTGTTGTATCAGGTGGGTATTGAATCCATGGGATAAAGAATGCAAAAATTGAAACTTAGCTTATGAATTCTTATTGCCAAAGGAGAACTTCATTTAAGCATGGTAATTAGAGCTATATAACATTCAAAATGAATGGAGATATACTTCAGGGAGACCTGTATGTGTGTGACTTTAAGTAGTCCCAGGAATGCATTCCCATGTAAAAGGCAGTATTTCCGTTTGTAAATATATTTCAGATGGATAGAGTTATATGACATGAGTATTACAAACTGTGGTATGTTACATACATACTTCACAAGAAGTACTGCCCTAAACACATGGTTAGGCTATGTGATGAATCATGACGATTACAACAAAAACATTATGCCCATCATACAGATTCAAGTGGCTTCTAAATTGATTATCATTATCGCATTTAATAAATTGTGCAGGCATTAGCTTGATATTGTATGCGAAGCATTAACGATTTGCACTAAACAGAAATGTTACGTTATGTAAGCTTTGCTGACACACTGCTTGCAATAAACATGTCTATCGTTCTCATTTGTCTTTCATTTTACATTCCTATTCAACATGTTGTGAGAAATGAGATTCCGACACCCTTTGTAAAAGTATATTTTAGCTGGATTTGAGCCATTAATCATGTGGGTTCTTTATCTAAAGTCACTGCACGTACACCTTGTGCCGCATACATAGATAAGGGATAGGTGGATTTTCTCCACTCACTACTGTCCTGAGTTCTGAAGAAATGTACCATTGGCAGGCTTGTTTGTGCTACATAAGTCAGCCTAAACTACATTTTTCCTTTTTCCTTAGGCAATGAGCCATGTTTGTGCACTGCTGAGAGGAGGGCAAATGCAAAAGGTATTACAAAAACTATATGAGAGAGAAATATGACAGTAAAATACATTCAGTCGTTGTATATATCTAGCACTGACCAGAACAAAATGTGCATTCAAGTGACACAGTCACCATTCTCATATCTCCTTGCAACATCAGAAATGTACTTTGTGGAACATATTATCAGACTTGCAGTTAATGACAAATAATGTGAAAATGGGCAGACAACAGCTCAAATATTGTCAGCAGTACTGACAATAGTTGATTTTTAAACAACAAAATAATGATTTCACAAAATGTGAGTACATATATATTCAGAACATGGTCTGTAAAATTAGTAGTTAAGTAGATTTGAACCCTGTATCAGCTGTCCTTTTTTTCTAAGCTTACTGCACTTACATCTTCTGACACAGAGAAAATAACAAAACAGGTGCATTTTTTTTCACTGGGAAATATCCATAATACTAATGGCTGGGCAATGCTGCCAGACTTATTTGCACTACACAAGTCAGCCTAAACTAAATGTTTCACTTTTGTCCATAGGCAGTAAACCATGTTTGCATGCTGCCGAACACAGCACAAATGCAAATGGCATTAGAAAAAAATATATGAAAGACAAAAAAAAAAAAAAAAAAGACAGTATAATAATTCAGTCTTTGGGTTTATCTAGCAATGGCCAGAGCAAGAAGTACATTACAGTGACACATTCATCCTTCTCACATTTCCTTGCAACATTGCAAGATCATAATTGTACTTTGGGGAACACATTATCAGACTTGTATTTAATGACACAATGTGAAAGTGGACAGATAACAGCTCACATATTATTAGCAATACTGTGAATTGTTGAGTTTTAAACAACAAAGTGTTAAAAATAAATGTGTATTAATATGTATTTATACTATACTCTGTAAATAAAATAAAAGCTGTATTCAAATTCTACATCTACATTTATATCTACATTGCCCAAATAACCTGTTTTATTTCTTTCATTTCTATTCAATTATAAATTGTACCACAGGGATAGTTATTTTTGATGTAGAATTTAGTCAGTAAGTGCCATCCAGACTGCTACCATCTAAGCACCATTGCCAGGAATGTTTGTACTACATAAGGTTGCTTAAACTAATTTTTTTCATTGTTTTCTTTCAGTAGTGAACACTGCTTACATGCTACTGAGCAGTGAGCAAATACAAATTTCAAATTAAAAAATACATATTGAGGATAATTGAAATTTATTCTGTAAACAGAATTAAAACACTGCACCATCTGTCTTATTTCTTACCCTTCACTTTTGCATCCTCTGCCCCAGAGTTGGACATCTGTCATGTGCATTCTCTGAAGTCATTACTATTCAGGGTACTGATGGCCAAGCACTGATGTCAGGCTTATTTGGACTCCTGCAAGCAAACCAAATTAAAACATTCTCTTTTTTCCTTAAGGCTATGAAAATTGATTGCAGTCTACCAAGCAGTGTGCAAATGCAGGAGGCAACATTTAGTAAAAACATTTACAAAAATTGTTTTGAATAACAATTTGAAGAAACACGAAATTAATCAAAGTGTATATCTAGTAAAGAGCACAGCTGCTACTGCATTACACTAGAGCCATTGATGAGGGCAAAGCAGTCCATACAGCCTACCTGGACTTGGCTAAGGCCTTCGACACAATACCCCACTTAGGCATCATAGATAAGCTCAACAGCTTAAATGTAAACCCTTATGTCACTAGATGGGTTGCAAACTGGCTAAAGGGCAGAACCCATAAAGTTAAAATCGCTGGAGCAATGTCAGACTCAAAGCCAGTCACAAGTGGTGTCCCACAGGGATCTGTCCTGGGACCCCTCTTGTTCGGCATTTATTTCTCAAATGTTAAAGCAAACATGGGAGGGTTGTGGCTGACAAAGTTCGCAGATGACTGCAAACTAGGCGCCATAGTCGATACACCAGCGGACACATACATCTTACAAAAAGGCCTCACAGAAATGGACAACTGGTGCCGGAGTCATTGCCTTAAACTAAATGCCAAAAAATGTATAGTCATCCCCTTTGGGAAAAACAAAGTACCCACAAATTATCACATAGACAGCAACCCACTGAGTACAGAAAAAGTAATCAGAGACCTAGGGACACAAGTCGACAGCGACCTCTCATTTGACACCCACATTGCCAAAGTGGTTAGAAAAACATTCTACCTTGCACACCTTATCATGAAGGGATTCACATCCAGATCCAAGGATGTCATTGTACCCCTATACTCCTCCCTCATCAGACCCATGACTGAGTACAATGCCTCATTTGGTATGTACCTCACACGGCATTTGCAACAGCTGGAGAGACCACAAAAGTACCTCACCAAGAGGATCAAGGGTCTCCAACATATGTCTTATTCTGCCAGACTAAAGAAACTCCAGCTCTATTCAGTAGCATACCGCCTGCTCAGAGGTGATCTCTGCCTGACGTACAAGGCCATGTCCAATCAGGAACTGATGGACATGCTCCACCTCAAAAAATCCAAATCCATCAGAACCACGAGAGCTAAAGACTTAAACCTCGGCACAAGTATGAATAGGACATGCTGGAGGGATAGATTCATAACCCAGAGGCTTCCCATGCCCTGGAACAAGATCCCAATTCATGTTAGACAGAGCCCCTCACTGACTCTCTTCAAGAGAAATCTTGATGAGTGGATGGGAGATCGTAAGTTTACCCCAGGGGTCACATCTGTGTCACTACTAGACAGGGGCACAGTAAACTAATTCTATTATATAAGGGGACCTTCACTCTGTCACTACTAGACAGAGGCACAGTATTCTAAATCTATTCTGTGCATTTTGTACCATTTTATGGGGTGGCGAAAGCCACATCACTATGGCTAGGCTTACAAATGCCCCAGGGCAGATAGCCTAGTACTAAACTATGAAACTATGAAACTATGAAACTACGAAACATTCAATGTAATGCTATGAAATACAGTACACTGACACATTCAGCCTTCTCACATCTCCATGCACATCACTACTATCATTTATGTCTCGTAAAATCAGTACTTTAGACAATGCCTTGGGAATGGATAAGGGACAGCAGAAATAATTTCATTTTTCACACAGCACACACAATTCATATTGATATAATTTCAAATGAGTATATGTCTGTCACTTTTAGTCTATACTGACATTATTTGAGTTTCCCACCTCAACACATTCATACACCAAAATGAGTGTCAGTATTATGACCTGCCTCAGTAAAATGATCTGTGAACAGGTTTTGAAGCCTAGATTATATGCACTGTTTCTTTAAGCTCAATATACTTATACATTATAACATAAAACACTAGCAAATATAGAAGGACAAACCATGGCACGAGGAACCATAAAACACAAACTTTAATGGGACAAGGAACACATATAAAAACAGGTAAGCGCTTTCATATTCAGTTTCATCAGCCCATAAAAACCATGTCCCTCATCACTCAAATATATCTAAAGAACAGACTTAGGAACAAATTACTTCAATTAAACAATTAGTCATCAATGAAAACAGCTTTGTTACAAAAAATAGTATACGTACATAAAAAATATGTCCACAAAGATACATATAATGAAACATAAAAAATATTAAAATATGTTACTAAACCTTTATTTATGTAAGCCCCTAGATTTAAAAATGGGTCTGAGGGGAGGTTTCTCATTAAGACCTTTGCTTTGGTCTGCCCTTAGCCTGATAACCCATCTCACCTCCTTGCTTTTTGTGAAATTCCTAATATCCCCCTCACGTAGGCTAGGATTGATAACTTCCATGACTAAAAATTTAAAACCATGCTGGTCATCAGTTTGTATGATGTGTATAGAAAGTGCATTATTATTTGAACATACCCTGATACTATATAGATGCTCCCTTATCCTATCTTTTAACACCTTATCTCTTTTGCCTACATAATATGACTGACATAATTCACAATGGGCTAGATAAATCTTTTGATGAGTAGAACAATCAGCGGATACCTTAAAAACAACATTAATTAAGAGTCTATTTTTCAGTACTAATAACTTCGAATAAAATCCATCCTCTGATGCATTAAGACTAGATGCCCTCATACCTTGACCTTTGATTACATTCATAAAAACATAGTTCGGGTGCATACTATATCTATATAATAAGATATTTTTGTAGCAAGATTTCCTAGATACCTCTATATTCACCATACCATTATCTAATCTTTGTACAAAGACATCTAAATATTCAATCTTAATGTCAGAGAATACCATAGAAAACCTTAGATAAGTAGTTGCCTTGCTCAGCTGATTATGAAAAACATTCAACTCTTCTTTACCACCTGTCCAAATAAAAAATAAGTCATCAAAAAATCGACAATAGAAGGGTACAAAATGTATAAACAACTCCATCGTAAATATATATTCCTCTTCCCATGATGACATAAACATGGTGGCGTAGCTATGGGCACAAGAAGTGCCCATAGCTATGCCATCTTTCTGCAAGTAAAACACCCCATAAAACACAATCAAGAACCATTTCTAGGAACAAGCACAACAAATCAATAAACAACTGACTGTACCCACTATATTTAATTAAATAATTCTTTACTCACTCAATCCCTTCACCATTGGGGATCATGGTAAATAATAAATGGACATCTTAAATTGCTAAAAAGTAGTCAGTACCCAATATCAGAGTAAAACCATAAAGGTCCATCAAAAATTGTTTAGACTCTTTCAAAACAAACTTATTCGTATCTAAGACAGGGAGCAGGAACTTCTTGACATAAAGCTCACCAATTTTGTCCTGCAACTATGGGTCTTAAAGGAGGTTGAAAGCAATTCTTATGTATCTTGTGGAGCCCTTGAATGATGGGTATTAAGGGTTAGTTCACCATCAAATAATTAAATAAGTCATAAGCGATTAAATTACTCATTAAACAAGCATTCAGCATGTTCAATATTCTCTTCTCTAAAGTATGATCTTTAGTGATATCAACTACTGAATAAAAATTAGTGTCACTTAACATTGACTTCATGGAGTCAGAATAATCTAATCTATTCATTATCACAATAGGACTGCCTTTATCAGACGGCCTTATTAGGATAGTATTATCTTTTTGTAAAGCAGCCATGGCCAATCTTTCATTCACAGTAAGGTTGCCACACATATTCCTATTCTTCACTTTTGACTTGCCAGCTTTGTCATTAAAAAAGTTATGCAAATCATTTTTTATCAACTTACTAAAATCGTCAACCATGGGATAATAACCATGGGAAAGATAAGTTTTGAACTAAACAAGACCAGAATTGATGACATATGTAAAGGAAAAGGCAAACCTTTTTATTCCTCTAAGGTCAGAGAAGGTGAAAGTACACCATCCCTAGCTATACCTAAAAGAACATCTAACTTAAGGGTCAATTGGACTTACACTTTGGGCCATGATAACGTATGCCAGGTGATCATAAAGTTCTGGCCGATTCTAATTTCGGATAAAAAGTTAAAAGAGATTGTTGGAGATAACGCAAGTTTCCTTTTCAAAAATAAAAAGAATCTCAAAAGGATTTTATGCTCAAATGGGATATGCAACAACTATGTACATAATAATTCATCAGGAACAAAGAAATGTGGCTTCTGCAAGGTCTGCAATGTAATCAGTTGTAGCAACATATTTAAGCATCCGGTTACTAAACAGACATTTGTTTTTCATGGATTAGCTAATTGCCTAACCAGCAATATTGTTTACATAGCTACCTGCACTTCCTGCACAGCATTTTATGTTGGAAAAACTAATATATAGCTAAAGGAAAAAATTAGCAACCATCAATCTGATATACGTAACAGAAAGGAAACAAATTCTCTTTTTCTTCATTTACGTGAGCATGAGGGACATAGCTTTGTTTTCATGGTCATTTCAAAGATACATTTTACTTCCAGAGAAGGAGACCTGACCAATCTGACTGAGAGAGAGGAAGCCAAATGGATAATGCGGCTGAGGGTAGATAACCCCCCCCCCCCGGCCTTAATGGCTGTGTTCCCTTAAAACCTTTTCTTAAACTTAGATGAGCAATGAGCTATGCTCACTTATGACCTGTTTTTATTGACAGAAACCTTAGGTATACTGACTTAGGCTCTGATGTCCCAAAGAAACTGTTGTAATGAAATAAAAAGAAGTGCCCTAAATGACCATCAACAATTTTTTTTTTTTTAATTTTTCACCTTTTTCTCTCAAAATCTTGGCGTTTATGCAGAGCTTGTTCTTTTAACCAGAACCTACTGAAAAAATTTACTAATATTCCTTCTGAAAATATGTCTGAGTCTGTCTTAGAAATGTCAAACTGTCATGTTGTTTTAAACAAAGAGTTTTAAATAAAGAGTTTTAACTTCAAGCTATGGAGGTGTGTACCAATGGACTAACTTGATCGGTTAACATTCATCATTCACTGAGGTGTTTCATTGGATGATATCAACTTTTAAACATTGAACCCAGCTTACCTACTTGGATCTGAAGAAGGCTTGAAAAAGCTAAAAGTGCTTGTCCATTGTTTACATCAGAAGGGTTCTTCACTTTTATGTTCGTTTTTTCTGTTTTTATGACATCCACATGTTTTAAAGCTGTGGAATTACAACGCCACTTGACTTTTACAACAGCAAAGCTCTATATTTCATATATTGTGGATTCAACATGGTAAAAGCCTGTTATTGAAACTGTTGTTTTAAAGCTGTCTTTCTGCCATTTTGGTTGTTTAGCAAGTTTTGAATACTCAGATGAAATACTAATACCTGTGGTGCAACGCTCTTCCAATATTTACATCCTCCAGAAGGGCCTCACAGAGACAAATACCTGGTGTCAGAACCAGGGCCACAAGCTAAATGCCAAAAAATGCATAGTCACCCCCTTTGGGAAAAACAAAGTGCCCATGAATTATCACATAGGTAGTAATCCACTAAGTACGGAAGATGTAACTAGGGACCTGGGGACCCAGGTAGATAGCAACCTGTCCTTTGATAATCACATTGCCACAGTGGTTAGAAATTCCTTCTATGTAGCCCACCTAATCACGAAAGGGTTCACATCTAGATCAAGAGAGGTCATTGTGCCCCTCTACTCATCACTCATTAGGCCCATAATAGAGTACAATGCCCCATTTGGAATGTACCTTACTCGACACCTGCAGCAGCTGGAAAAACCACAGAAGTACCTCACCAAGAGGATCAAGGGCCTCAAACAGATGCCCTATGCAGCTTGACTAAAGAAACTCCAGCTCTACTCGGTTGCTTACCGCCTGCTCACAGGTGATTTCTGCCTGACGTATAAGGCCATGTCCAACCCAAAATTAATGGACATGCTCCACCTCAAGAAAACCAAATCTCTTAGAGCCGCATGCTCAAGTGAATTAAACCTCAGCACAACAATAAACAGGACATGCTGGATGGATAGATTCCTGTGCCAGAGACTTCCCTCGCTCTGGAATAGAATCCCAATTTATGTTAGGCAAAGCCCCTCACTGACTCTCTTCAAGAGAAATCTTGACAAGTGGATGGGAAATCATAAATTTACCCCTGGGATCACTTCAATTGCCCTGCTAGACAGAGACCCAGGAAACGAATTCAAAAGGGAGGCGAAAGCCAACACATTCTGGCTAGGCTTATAAATGCCCTTGGGCAGATAGCCTAGTACCTACCTATGAACCTATGAACCTATGAACATGTGTATAACATGTATAGCTTATTTATCTGATGTTTTGCATCTCATGTCTGTTGTTTTGAGGCTACCAGCTACACCTACTCATACATACATGTGCACAGGTAATACCTGATAGACATTTCTGTTCTATGTCAGTATGGCACAATGTATTTACACTCTTCCTGCTCAGTCATAACTCTCAACCTATTACTGCAGGACATCTGGAGGGTGGCACACATAAATGGGGGGCACAAGGGTGAAAGTTATTGACACTTTGTTAATATTGCTGTAGCACACAAGTCAGATGATAGCACAGTAGGCTTTGCATACACAAAAATACCCTGGAGGATGTCTGACACTCATACATATGCTATTATGTTCTAATGTCAGTCTTCACATATTTTCAGGACATAACCCAACTCTTATCAGTAAATGACTACAAATGTGAGGCACACATATGGTCAGTATGCATAACACTGGACAGTTGAATGGTATGACCTCAGTATATCACATGCAGTTCAATACACACGTTTGCAACAGTAGTTTACTATGCACATACCCTGTATTGGTCTCTCAGATTTGTGAGACAAACATGTTTATCATAGCTGTATTCAAAAGTAACATATGGATATCTACATCCTAGTAGCTGGCCTAGCAGTGCCACAGTCAGTATTGTTTAACAGACACTCCAGTAGTAGTCATATGTGAGCCATCCTTTCCTGGGGGTGACTCAGGAGAATGAGCTGTGATCTATGTCACTGCAGACAGACCCAGATGCTATGGCCATAGGTGATGATTAGCAATATATCAGTATAGCAAGTCTTGTTAAGACATATTTGTTAAACTTCCTATTTCCCATTATTATACACCTCCTACTGCATTCCATTACATACTTACTTGTTTGACATACCTTTTTTTTTCCTAGTATAGTTTCTGAGACTTTTTATTTTATTCACAGTGTGTGTAGTTCATGCTAATGAGTAGCTGATGGACTGTGCACCAATTTCTGCCCTCTGCTTGCTAATTGCATGCTGAACAGCTGTGTTGTTATTCCTATAGACAAATGGCATGGCAATATATTCCTATAATTGAGTACTTTTCGTGGGTGTTGCCCCATTTTCCTTACCTGTGAGGAGGACTTCATGGAGGTGTGTGAACAACAGCATCACAGTGGGTAGTTGGAAATGCCTCTTAAAACTTAAACTGTGGTGACAGCCCAACAAAATTGAGAAGAAAGTTCCAGACTTAGGGACAGCATGTAAGTATTTCTGTTATACATTTGGATTCATCCTAGTTTAACAGGGTTTGTATGGACATAGATATTCTGCATGGGTCTCATTCTGACAGTTATGTGGTTGACATAACTTTCAACTGTAGGGCTATCTGCAGAATGGCCAGAGGATGGACTCTTATGTTTGTTCTGTTCCTCTGACAGTTGTTGTCCTTGGCAAAATAGTAGCATACCCTGGGTTTTGCAGTCAGTAAATACTAACTTCCATTTGTGTTTCTGACTTCATATCCCTCAGTTAAGATATGTTGTAATAAACCCTGTAACACCAGCAACTTTCTCAGTTTATAACTCAATATTTCAATTATGCACCTGTGTTTGGGCCTCTGTCCCCCAATTATGTCAGGCTTTGTCCAGATGTCATGCAGTTAGAGGTTGATAGGTATGGTATAGTTAGTGCCTTCCTTCCTGATATCATCCCAGTGATGAAGAAGAATGCCAGACACGTTATGAAGAAGGGGCCATATATATGAGGACAGAGCCTGGACATTCTCTAGGAATCTATAGTTGAGGGGTTTGTGTATGTGTAGCAATTGTTAACAGACTGTCAGGATTGTGTAGCAGTGTTGTGTGTACATGTTTGTTGCACTGTGTAGGGAGGGCAATACATATAAGTGTCATGGGTCCTTTCCTATCTGACTGCATGCTGCTCCAGTTTCTGGTGGTCTATCAGCTATATATGTTTGTAGGGGCAGACTGAGACATGTTCCATCCCACTGCAGGAGGCAGACTACAGTTTGTGGCTTGGGGAAGTTGGGGCAGTATATGTAGGGGTACTCTGTGAGTGTCAGACATGATATTTATGTTCACATAGTCATTATA
Source organism: Protopterus annectens (assembly GCF_019279795.1). NCBI lineage: Eukaryota > Metazoa > Chordata > Ceratodontiformes > Protopteridae > Protopterus > Protopterus annectens. Next base: position 251,351,266 of record NC_056725.1, on the reverse strand, counting down.
CTCTACTGTTCATTTGGCTTACCAGTATGTCACTGTGACTGTGTTAAAATTGGTTGTGGGTAGGCAGACTCACACCAGTGACTGTTTTTTGCTACTATTACATCCCTGTAATGCCTGATATATTTGCAAATGCATGTGTAATTTCCCATTGCTGACTTGGGATAGTGCTGCGTCAGTCTGAATGTAGTTTGGATGGTACCTGGTGACATGCTAAGCAGCTCAGTGTACTTTCTTTACTGTCATGTTATGTCCAGATATCATAGGATGTCCAGTTGTCTGGCTCATATTTTGGTCTGGTCCCCATAACTTTTGTGTATGTCTGACAAATCAGTGGGAATGGTGTGAGGGTTTCAGGCAATAACTACTGAGAAGCAATTGAGTCTTGGAGTTGTGCTATTTTGGTCAATATATGTTAGAAAATATGGTGTTACTGTAGCAACTGTCTCAGCTTATCTAGTCAGGTATTTCTGATATGTCCCTATTCTCATGGCTTCCTCCCCCCCACACTTTGTCAAGCTTGGTCCATATTTGTTGCACCAAGGGGTTCTGTGCATACCTCTCAAATGGCCAAGCCAGACTGGTGCAGAACATCCAGGTTTATTGCTCATATTTTGTTTCTGTTCAATGATTTATTCTAATTTCTCTGGTAAATCACTGAGATAATCTGAGGATGTCTGTCAGTAAATGTTGACATAATTTCAGTTGTAGACCTTATATCCTTCAGAACATGTATGCTGAAACAAACACTGTTACTCAAGCAACTTTCAAAATTTCTAAGAGCAATATTTGAAATATGCCCCTAGTTGTGGCCCATTGTCTACCCATTTTTACAGCCTTTGGTTGCCCAGGAGATATGAGTGCACTACATGTTATGAGTATCTCTATCTATCTATCTATCTATCTATCTATCTATCTATCTATCTATCTATCTATCTATCTATCTATCTCTCTCTCTCTCTCTCTCTATCTATCTATCTATCTATCTATCTATCTATCTATCTATCTATCTATCTATCTAATATATCTATCTATCTCTATCTATCTATCTATCTATCTATCTATCTATCTATCTATCTATCTATCTATCTATCTATCTATCTCTATCTCTGTCTATCTATCTCTATCTATTTATCTATCTGTATATACACACCTGTATACGAATATGTATATATATATATATATATATATATATATATATATTTTTTTTTTCATATATCTGTATCTCCATGCATATATATCTGTATATGTATATATAAAAAAACCTGAGTGATGCCACATAGCTTTTTCCCTACTGTTGAATGACTCTACTGCATGATATGGTTGAAAAAGCATCAGAAACTACTATAGCTCAAATGGTGTAGTGCTACATTTCCCTGACTGTAATGTGCAGGGTCCTGGGTTTGAGAGTTGGCAAGGCTGACTATTTTGTTGTTAGGCAGAAGAGTGGCTGATGGAAACAGAGTGATTAAAGCAGTTTTAAGTGGGTTTGCGTGGGATTGTGTGATGCAAAGTGATGCCAACATATGGTTAACTGTACAGATGCTTAATCCATTTTGGTTTCACTTAACATCTCGCAAACTCAAAAGTTTTTACATCGGTGTTTTCTATCTGTTGGCACTTGGATATTTATTGGCTCGTTCCCTGAAGCTGTGTTTTGTTTGGATTTTGTCGCATACAGCTTCCCTCAACTTTGTGTTTTTGGTGCTCTATGGAGGATTCAGGGGAGACAACTATGGCCGATATCCAAGGGGTTACATTTCGCTCCGAGGTAGGCGAAATACGTAAACTAACTGGCCAATTAAGTGAACTTATCGGCATATTGGTGCCCTTAGGCAAGGGTTTGCAGCATGTTCTGACGAGAACTAACCCAACCGCTACACCGGAAGGTCAAGGAGGACCAGTACACACGGGGCACAGACAAGGCAGTGGTAACGCACTCACGGAACCTGACTATTCAACACAGCATACGGATTACCACAGAACCCCCAGGTTATTTCAAGCTGATACAGTACCGAGTCCTGGGAATCCTGGAGAAGCGGAACCGCTACATACGCCAGTCGGGACTTTTCAAGAATGGTATAGGGACATACCTTCTTTTACCACAACGCGGAGCCCGAAGCAAATGAATATAAGGACATCTAGCTTCCAGGACTCGATGACGGAACTTGAAAACAGCCTATACAGGTACCGCAAACTTAATTTAGACAATAAATATCTACAAGAATGTCTAAATAAACGGCTGGTACCAAAAGGACTCAGGATACACAAGTATCCAAACAATGTAGCTAAAGACAGTGAATTCCATCAAGAACTTATTACAGCTTTCGATAATTGTGGGTTAGCAATCGTACAAGCCATTGTACGAAACAATGAAAGGGAAATCAGTATGCTGGACAAAGATATTTCAAAATTTAATCAAGCAGTTGTTTCTGATTTATTGTTCCAAGTACAGGAAAATAAAAGCAAATATTACAAAATCAGGCAGGACATAGATAACAAGTGTGACATTATAGTTAAAAGAAAGTGTAAAAAATTGCAAAGGGATATACGGGAATACAGTGAGGGTAAACAATACCCCTTGCCACCTTCTTCCTACAATAGGAATTTCATACATTCCAGGACGGTGTCTTTCACAGGGCACTTATTAGACGAGCAAGAACAGGGTATGGACAGACAGGATGAATGGGTAGCTGACCCATTACCTAGAAGGTCTGAAAGGATCCAAAATCAAAGAAGTATATCCCAGTCTTTTTTGCCTCCAAGTCCCCCACACAGGGGGAACACGAGGAACTACTCGAACAGGCATTAAGGGATACTATACAGGACAGTGGAGATTTAGATGAGTTGCAATATGGGGTAACAACTGACTCTCCATCTCCTTTTTCCATGAGTACTTCAGGGGGCTTCACCATATATAATTACAGTCATTTGGAAATCACAGATACTTTTTTTCAGCTATTCACCAAGGGACTTAAATATGTCCCTAGTAAATACAGTGATATGACCCAAGTAATTATTGATCTGAAGCTCTTTATTAGAAAGCTTAACCTAGAAAATTTGATGGGCCATACAGACTATTACGAGGAAGACATTCCACATAAAACTAGTACATTCAACCCACCACTCCACCCGCAACTCAGGAATTTGGAAATGAGAATAGAACAAAGGATTAGGAAGCAAGGTGTATCAAAGAAAAAACATGTGACCAATTTATCATTTCCTGAGAGAGAGCTTTTGGAATCTTTGAGACAGGATTTCAACATCAGAATTATGGAACCAGATAAGGGAGGGGGGATGGTTATTATGGACCAGGCTCTGTATGAAGGTAAAATGTTGAACATACTCAACAACACCAGTAGATATACTACGGTATCTCTGAATGAGATAAATATAGCCTATAAAAAAATAGATTTGGCTATTCAAAAGTTATTAGATCTAGGAATGATTGATCAGAACATGTATGCCTTTTTACACAATAAAGAACCCAAAATTCCTTCCATTTTTGGGGTTCCCAAGGTCCACAAAAATCCACCAAACCCCCCGCTGCGACCCATAGTAGCGGCCCAAGGTTCAAAGATCTCTACTATTTCAAAATTCCTTGATTATAAGTTCAAGAAATTATGGCCTAAGTCATCTCATCTCCTCAAGGACTCCTGGGAATTTTTAAAGCAGATTACCCCAGACCTGAAAGTACCCAACCTTAAATTTCTTACTATAGACGTGGTAGACCTGTTTTCTGTAATTCCACATGAAACAGGACTACACTGGTTGGAAGAGGCCATCACCTCTTGTCCCAAGGCCAACCATGGGAACAGCTTTCTCATCATGAATTTAATGAAATTAGTATTACATCATAATTTCATTCATTTCGGGGGAGAATATTATAAGCAGATCTCTGGTGTCGCTATGGGGGCAAACTGTGCCCCTACATATGCAGACATCATTCTCTCCATTTGGGAAAGCAAATTCGTAACAAACAGCGCCTTCAAAAAGTACTGGGTAGCCTATTACAGGTTTTTAGATGATATTTGCATTTTTTGGACAGGGTCTACTGGTGAAATCAAGGAATTTATGGATTATCTAACAACAACAACTGATTTCCTAAAATTTACTCATCAAATATATGAGGATAAGGTAGAGTATCTAGATGTCCTTCTCAGTAAGAGAGCACAAGGAGGTTTTAAATCCAACGTATACAGAAAACCTACATATTCCAACAGCTACATTCACTTCAACAGTTCTCATCCAATTCATCAGAAAAGAGGTATTGTCAAAGGACAGTACGTAAGGATTTCACGCATGACGTCAGAGGATGATGATTTCCTCACGGAATGTTATAAATTGAGGTCCATGTTTCAGGATAGAGGATACCCTGTTACGTTCATTAACCAAATTCAGGAACAAGTTGTTAAGGGTAGAAATGATAAATATACCCCAGTATTGGGAACAGGAATTAATCTATCAGGGCAGAAAACATGTGACAACAAGGCAGAATTTTCACATGCCTTTATTACACAGTATAGCTCCAACTCAACAGACATTAGAGACATCATTACACAAGAGTGGGATGCATTTATGGCCATCACTGACCTGTCCAATTTGCAAAGAAAAGATTTAAGGATGGTCTTCAGCAGGGGCAAAAATATTAAAAGTTTATTAGAACATGCCCCCATTCAGAATAAAACAACACGTGTACGTAAAGGCACATATAAATGTGGTACCTGCCCACAGTGTTCCTACATCATACAGGATGAAACAGTTACCATCACAGCTTTAGACAGATTAGTTAAAGCTAGAGAGTATTACAACTGTAATTCCACCAGAGTAGTATATCTTGCTATCTGTTTACAATGCCCAACATATTATGTGGGCAAAACAGAGCGCACTCTCAAACGCAGGATATACGAGCATATGTATGATGTACAAAAAGCTAACATCAATAATGCCTTATACAAACATACACAGACATGTCCTACAGCTAAATACAGATTCTTTGTTTTAGAAAGGATCAACATGGACCCTAGGGGAGGACCATGGCAGGCTAAGTTGGAAGAAAGGGAAACTCACTGGCAGATTCTCTTGGAATCAAATAAGAAACCGGGTTTGAATGACTACATTTCTATTAAGCCTATATTAAAACTTAAGGCTAGTAGAATGTAGTCATCATTACCCCAACTTTTAGAGCATTTTATGTTTCAAGATAACAAAATTATCTTGTCCTCATTTAGAGGTATTTTTTAGGATATATTTTTTATATATTTTTTATGTCTTTAACAAAAACATGTTGCTATTTATGTATATAAGTTGATTAACATGATTGAAATTGTTTACAAGTTTAAGTACATAGTGTTTTGTGAAGTATTCCTTTAAGTTGCTAATGGGAATCACATGTTTTCCTATATCAGTGTATTCAAACTACACACTCAGATGTTCTCATTGTCTGAAGAAGTTGCATTTCAGCAACGAAAACGTGCTTCACTATTTGGAAATATTGGCGTTAATAAAAGAAAGTTTTTACATCGGTGTTTTCTATCTGTTGGCACTTGGATATTTATTGGCTCGTTCCCTGAAGCTGTGTTTTGTTTGGATCTCGCAAACTCACTTACTCCCGTTTACTGCCTCTTATACCCATGCTAATTCCTTTAAAAGAAAAGAAAAAGGGGTTATAGGAAAGTGGTGAGAAAGGGGCATGCAGAGGGAAAAACAATATGAAAGGTAGCTAGGGACGTGCAGGACCGGTCTAGGGAAGGTCCATAGCTGTCCATGTCTTATATAGTAACATCTGTGCATTTGCAATTATTTTTTGGGACAGATGCTACTTTTTGTTTTGCTAAGGTGAGAGTGGGATGATGGGAAAGGATTGTAGGTATGTGTGGGTAGATAGGCTGGATTGGGAGACAGACAAGACAGACAAGACAGCGGACAGAAGTGATGTATGACACATGTGGGGGGTAAACACCTTGGATGGGGAGGGTGGTTGGGAATCAGGGGCCCATGAGCCCCCTTATGGGTACAGGGGGGATTGACCTCCCCACCTGCAGGCAGTCATGACTGCACCATCACAACCTTGATGGTGGCTGTGCTAGGGGCTGGACAGGAGGGACAGCCTGCTCCTCAAGGTGTGCCAGACAGCCCTCCATCTGGTGCTGCTGGCCACCCAACTTAGAGCAGATGACATTACACATCATACCCCAGAACTGACGGCGGATGATGGGCTCATCTCCATTCCCGCACCCAGGTGGTGCATGGGCTGCAGAAGATGAGGTTCCAGGGTGGGTCCCAGATGTGCTGGAGCCCAATGCTGGGGCCATATGGGGCGGGGCAGATGGATCCACTGGGATCGGCCTTCCCAAATGTGCTACGGTGTTGAGGTTTTCCAAGATATATTGGTTAGTTATGTAAAAAACATGTCAATATTAGTTTTAAAGGCATGCGTGGGTGTTCAAATTAACCCAAAACAACATATGTGAAACAGTTGCATAGCAAACAGAACACATGCATAACTGGAACAACAGTAAGCATTGTAACAACATGCCCGTAGCAATGACTGCAACAGGCCACGAACAATGGCATTGCAACCAATTAATTACATGGACAATAATGCAACACGTGTTCCAACATTAGGTTTGGTAAAAACATATCCGTAGTATACGAATAATAATTAGTGATGCAGATGAGGGGTGGGGGAGAGAAGAGAAGTCCATTAACAACTGCATAGGCCTCTGTTTTTACAACAGTACTGCTGATACTCTAAAGGTCTACCCTCACTTTACATCTGCCTATGGCCTACCTATGACATACTCATATTTGTGAGGTGAGCCATGTAGACGGCCTTCCCTGCAATGGTGCCCACATGATGGGAAACTATCAGGTTGCTACCAGCCTCAATGGACAAGTCACCTCACACCTGATTGCATGCTCAGTACATTATTACTGTCATACTTAGTGTCAATGACATCTGCCACAGCAGGGGGAATGATGCCTCTCCTGGAATTCTGTTTGCTGTAATGCTTCTTGTACCAGTCAGTAATTGGGTGAGTCCCTCTTGGGGGATGTCCTCATCAGTAGGGGAATTTAAGACAGTGGGCAGCTTGCAAGCATCTGTACACCTGGTCAGCCACAGACCACTGCTTTTGTCCTGTACCTCAGATACATATATCTCAAACAGTAGAAGCCACACATGGATCCTTAGATTACACCATTGTGGATGAATCTACTATTAGAGGTTGGTCCTACTACTTTGACTGAGTGGGTACTATCATTGGGCCAGTTTGCTACCCATCTAGTAACCTACAGGTTGGTGCCACTGTGTAGGCGTATGTATCCTGTCCACCTGGGGATTAGTGTTATAGGATTGGCTAGGTGAAGGTAGGCATTGTTCATCATCTTCCTTTCACCCCTGTGTCTGTTGACCACTGCAGACAGGTTGATCAGGTTTAACAGGCCTGATCTCCCTTTGAAAATACCTTGGTGTGTGGGCCCAGGCATCTTAATGTTGCCATTGTCCCTGTTCATTATGTCCTTGATATTGCTTTCTATGCCCTTGCAGAGCAGGTTAGTTAGGCTGATGTGCATAATATTGGCTGGGTTGGTGGATTGCTCCACCTTTGTGTATAGGGATGACAGTGGCTGTCATCTGTGCAGATGAGATGACACCGGTGCTCAGGCTGTGGTTGACTACAGTGCGGAATAGATCTGAGAGCCCATGCTTATGTTCATGTGGAATGCAGCCATGGATGGTATCATGCCTATGGAGACCTCTGTGTGTTGCCTTTGAGGGGTATTACAGACCTGCGTCTTGATGATGAGGGGAGGGGGGCAGGTGCTGTACATGAACATGTGTACCACTGGGGGGACAGGGGGCTGATATTTACACTTCACCTGTCTACAGTCAGTTGCCTATATCTATGCCATATATGCATGTGGTGTTTTTGACCACCACTACAGAGCAGATGTGTGTGTTGCCTCTGAAATTGCAGACACGTGTGGAAGGTCTAGTGATTTGCCTTGGTGGATGTGTCCAAGTTGCACTCAAAGACAGCCTTAGGGTACATCACCTCTGCCCTTATTTGCTTGTGCAGGCCAAGGTGACATTGCTTCCAATGAGGCACCTGTTCCTTCTTGGTCCATCCAGCAATTTTTTCCACCTATTATGGTATTTGTGTATTGCTGCTGTCCACCACAGGCATTTACCCTACCTTGAGGGAGATGATGTTGTCCTGTCAGGTACTGCTGAGTCCATACAGCTATGTAGGTGCCCACATAAGGTACATGAGATTCCCACCTGCCGTAGGAGTGCTGACTAGCTGATCCACTGCATTACCATTGAAAAAGCCAATGAATCTCTGTGCATTCATGTTCAGGTGGCATAGGTTAGGCACATTATGGCTGGGTATTTGAAGTTAACCAGGATCAGGGTAGATGATTGAATCCTGACAGATTCCAGCAGGTCCCAATAGGTGTGGTGGGTATCCATAGTCATGGTTGGAGGCCTATAGCTAGCCATGATTAGAGTAGGTGTTTTGTCAACTGTTAACTGCACTAGGGATGTCACCCATACTTCATACTGTTTGGCCAGCATGGAGGTGTGCATGTGTATGCTAATGTTCAACACTCCACCTCCTGTGGCTTTACAGGCATCCATTTGGGGTCTACATGTATGATGGGATGAGTGACATAGCAAGGTTGGTGTGCTCTCCACAGCTAGAAAGCAGGTATCAGTGACCTCACAAATGTCAGCATTCTACAGGACAAGGTAAGCTGGCATTGACATGGGTGTCATGGTAAGACACTTAGCTGCTGTTAGAGCAAGACATCTGCAGAAAGGCACACATCAGTGGTGGGCAAAGGCCAGTAAATAGTGTCACTTTATGAATCTAACTGAAACATACATATTTGCCAGCAAAGACAGTGTCACATTCACAGGTGTACTCTGCAGAATATCACATCTGACAATGAAATGTATGCTAACTTGTTATGACTTCAGTCTTTAATGAGTTGCCAGTGATGTGCCAGACAGTACACAACTGTTTGAGGCATTGACTACAACTATGAGGCAGACATGTAATCAGTCTGCAAAACTGTGGACAGTTGTCATGTATGGGCTCCGTATATCACATAAACTTCAACACACACATCTGCACCTGTCATGTACTATCCACATACCCTATGTACATCTCTTACATTTGTAAGACAAGCATATGTATCAGACTAGCATTCACAGGTGACATGTGAGTAATTACAACATCCCAGGTAACTGACCTACCAGTGACACACTAAGTACTGGACAACAGAGACTCCAGTAGTAGTCATACATGAGCAGACCTTTGCTGGAGTGACTCAGGGGCCAGAGATGTGCTCCATGTCAATGCAGGCAGGGCAAGCAATAACGGACATAGGTACTGGATAGCAGCATGTGAGTCCAGCAGGTCTTGTTGTGGCCTAGTGTTTAATGTCCCATTTAACATCATTGCATACCCCCTTCTGCATTCCATTACATGCCTACATGATTGACATACCTGTTATAGTGCTCAGGAATTCCCTCACAACAATGCAAATGGTTAGGTTTGTGTAGTCTCAGTCTGTCTTTGTGTAGATGGGTTGAGACCTGTGTTGCATAGGCAGCAGCTTGCCTTTTGTAGGTACTACTCATGAGCAGATGATGGCCTGTGCACCAATTGGTGTCTCCCACTTGCTATTTTCATACAGAGCAGCTGTGTTGTCTTTCCATTTGCCAATGCCATAGCAACACAGTGCTAAAATTATGGTCTTGATGTGTGCCTTGCCCCTTTTCCTTCTCTGCGTTGAGGATATTATGGAGGTGTGGGGGCTACAGCTTCACAGACAGTAGGTGGGAATACCTCGCAGGAGAGGACATGTGGAGACAGACCAGCAACATGGGGAATAAAGCTCCAGAACTGGGTACAGATTGTAAGTCAGTAGTGTTGTTATACACAGAGGGTTGTTAATTTAACAGGGTAAATCTGGACATGCATTTTCTGTGTGACTTAATGTCTGACAGTGATATGTCTCTGACATACCTCTAAACTGTCCTGATGTCCACATACTGCCCAGGGGTTTGCCTTTAGGTTTGGTCTGTTCCTCAGACATCTGTTTTTGTGGAAGCAGTGGGATACTGTGAGGATTCTAGTCAGAGCAACTGTTGACATTCATTGGTGTTTCAGACATCATCTCCTTCAGGGATGTAATGTTACAACAAAGTCTATGATGTTGTCACCTGTTTCAGTTTGTAACACCATTATGTGAGATATGTCCCTCTTTCTGGCCCCCTGTCCCCCAAGTGTGTCATGCTTTGTCCAGATGTCTTGTAGTAAGGGGGTCAGAGGTATGTGATATCATTATTTAGTGACTGCACTCAAGGTATCAGGCCATTGATGTAGCAGACTCCTGGCAGTGGTATCCGGCAGTAGCCATGAATATGGTCTCACAACCTGGACATTCTGTGGAAATCTGTACATATGAGAGTTATGTATGTTTGGCATTTGTGAAGCGACTGCCAAGATTTTGTAGCAGTGTTGTGTGTAGATGTTTGTTTGGCTGGATAGGGAGAGTACCAGACATGAGTGTCACAGATCCTTTTTCCATCTGACTGTGCATGCTGGTATGGCTGCTGGTGGTCTATGAACTGTGTGTTTGTTAGGGCAGACTGAGAAAGGTCTTGTAACACCTCAGGAATCCCAGTAGATTGTGAGTTGGGTCATATCTATCAGTGTATTGTGTGACTGGGAATCAGGATATGTTCGTTCAAATGGTCATTCTACACTACAGTTTATTTGTGGTACTGGTATGTTGCTGTGATTGTGGTGCAAATGGTTGTGGGTGGATATTGATGCACCACTGTCTACTTTTGCCTACAGTTCCATCCCTGTAGTGCATGATATGTTTGGATATACATGGGTAATTGCCCATAGCTGATTTGAGTTAGTGTCATGTTGGCCTTACTGTGGTTCAAAAGGTGCTGGGTGACATGGTTGGTGGCTGTCATGAGTTTTTTCCATGACTGCAGTCATACATCTCCACTGTCCAGATGTCTAGACACTGTCCTGATGTGTACCTGATATGTTTTGTCTGTTGGCCACAACAGTTGTGGGTTTCTGAGAAATCATTGGGATGATGTGAGCATTGACATCAGTAAATTTTGACATTAATTTGTGTTTCAGACCTGGAATCTGTCTGACATTGCATGATAAAGCACACCATGCCACTCTAGCAGACTTCTTCTCATATGACAGTCATATTTCAAATATGTCACTATTGTTTGCCTTTTATGCCTCCCCCCGTTTGTGATGCTTTTTGCAGATTTGTTCCAGTAAGAGGTTGGTTATCTGTCTATATATCTCTGTATGAATATATATATATATATATATATATATATATATATATATATATATACACACACACACACACACACACACACACACACACACACACACACACACACACACACACACATATATGTATATAACAGTACTACGGATATATAATTCCCCCTTATGTTGAATGACTGTTGTGCATGATATGTTTGGAAAAACATTACAAATTCCTATAGCTTGGATGGTGTTGATGTATGCTGTTGTGATTGTAGTGCACACGGTTGTGGGTTCCACACAAGGAAGTGATTGCTTTTTTCATTAATGCTAAATGACCAGAATGAATGATATGTTTGTAAAAGCAATACAGTTTCATACAGCTCAGATGGTGTAGTGGTACTTTGCTGTGATTGTAGTACTCAGCATCCTGAGTTCGAGACCTGGCAGGGCTGGTTATTTTGTTGCCGAACAGGACAAGAGCTGATGGAGACAGAGTGATTAAGGCCCTTTTCAAGTAGTTGTAAGTGGGTTTGCACATTGCTAAGCATTGCTAAGAGAAGGTTAAATAAATCCTCTTAGCTTCACTTAGCACCACTTACTCCTGCTTATACCCACACTAATTTTCTTTAATGAAAAGAAAAAAGGGTGATAGGAAAGTGGTGAAATGGGGAAAGCAGAGGGTAAAACATCATGAAAAGCAGCCTCGTATGTGCAGGACAGGTGTAGGATAGGACCATAGCTCTACATTTCTTCGGCAGCAATAGCTGTGACTGATGTGGCAAATTTGGAATTTACAGCCTCACACCCCACAGTTAGGGGAGCTGGCAACATACATTTGTAGATTAATTTGGTTGTAGATTGAGTTACATCACTGGACATGGTGGTGAAATGTAGATCTACGTATGGGGCAATTTTTATTTTTTTGTGGGACAGGTGCCCTTTTTTAAGGTGAGAGTGGGATGATGGGGAGGGGCTGTAGGTATGTTTGGGGAGGTGGGTCAGGTGGGTAGGTTGCATTTGTACACAGAAAAGACAGACAAGAGAGCAGACAAGGGTGACATATGACACATGAGAGGGTAAACACCTTTGATGGGGAGGGTGTTTGGGAATCAGAAGCCATGAGCCCCCAAATGGATACAGTGGGACTGAGGTACCCACCCATGGACAGTCTCCACTGCTCTTTCATGGCCCTGAAGTTGGCTGTGCTGGTGGCTGGACAGGAAGGGCAGCCTGCCCCTTGAGGTGCACCAGGTGGCCGTCATTGTGGTGCAGCTGCCCACCCAAATCGGCTCAGATGGCGCTGCTCACCAAACCCTGGAAATGAGTGTCGGTAACAGTCTCCTGTCTGCACCCACTCCTGGGGGGATGGGCCCCATCACCTGAGGTGGTTCCACCTGAAGGAGGTGCAGGACCAGCGTATGAGGAAGTCCTGAATTGGGTCCCAGAGGTGCTGGGGTCCAGTGCCATGGCCAACTGAGGCAAGACAGGTGGCTCCACCAGGACCTGCCTTCCCAAAAGTGCTATGGTGTTGAAGTTTTAAAATATATCTTGGTTAGTCATGAACAACACATTTCTGGATTAGTAATAACAGCATGAGTGAGTGTTCCAATTAATCCCATAAACCAGATTTGGAACAGTTGCATAGCAAAACAAACACATGCATAAATGTTACAACAGCATGCATCATAATACCATGCCAGTAACATTAACGGCAACAGGCCACCAACAATGGTATTTGAACAAGGTATGTTAACATGCAACCAATCAAATATAAAAAAGATAACATAACACAAGTCCCAGCATTAGGTTTGGCATAAAATATACCCATAGTATATGAATTATTGTACTGATCCAGATGTGGGGGGGGGGGGCAAAAAGTCTATTAACAACTGTTTATGCTTCTATTTTCCACAACAGTACTGCTCAATACTCCATGGGTCTGCCCTCACTTTACATGGCCCATAGCTTCTGTTGCTTAAACATACCTATTAAACTGTCAGCCTGGAATAGTATTGGGAAAACTGTGACAACTCTAGGTACATGACTGGATGGGACTTGTACATGTCAGGGTTACATATCTGGCAAAGGAGGGGTACCCTGAATTGCTGTTATGTGAGTGTGCACTGGCATACTTCAACTGGTTTCCTATCTGTGTCCAGGGTTATTGGCAGCAGCACTAGCCATGACAGTGTGACACTTGAGAGGCATGTATCAGGAAGAGGGCATGTTGTATGCACCTATCTTGCTGTCATTTGCAGGCATGTGGTGGGACAGTTGAACAGTTGTATACAGTTTATTAGTATACCCTTCATACAGCAACTACCAACATTCCCTTACCTGTATAACCTGTGGATAAAATAGCGGTTAACACTCCATGACTGTTTTTGCATTTATTCCTGATTCCTTGTGTGTAGATGTGCACACATCTTAGTACCACTCCCTGGATTCGAACCGTGTGTGTGTGTGTGCAAAATTAACAACTAAACTATTTCTCATCTCACTGAGCTACTGGGGAACTACTGCTTAGAGTTTCACTGTTTCACTAGTTTCTGCCTAATAATCTCTTGGTTGGAAAGTCTGACCTTGTAATCCTGTGATGCATGCATGACAGACAGTTATTGTACTGTGCATTAATCCTCTAGATTACTTACAGTCTGAAAATCAAATGTTAACACAAGGTAATGCTGGATGTAAACAACTTGAAACTTTACACATTACTTTTCAGGGTTCAGAGCTTGGTGCAGTATATATTTCACATATCAGTTATATCTTGTTTTACAGCTCCACCATCTACTGTTTTTCTTACAGCTGGTTCGCAGAAGAAGCTCAGTTAATGTATGCTGTCACAGCCACATTTCCTGTGAAGAAGCTGCATACATTCTAAATGTCTGCAACAATATACCTGAATAAACACAACAGTGTTTAAGGTGGTTTTATTGTGTATCTATATTAGTCTGTCAAACATTTTTGTTTAGTCATTTCACACAGTAACAGTATACTCACTAGCAGTAAGCAATGTACTCCTTCTTAGCTATTTGAACAATATACGGCAAAATAGAGTTGTACTCACCAGCCTGTCAGTGCAGCCTCAGCAGTCTGTCACCATGGGCTTCAATGTTCATAGCCCTCTCTGCTGCAGTTGTAGTGGGCAGAAATAAACATTATGCATACCTGTCTATCACATTCTCAGGCTAATATTTACTACAAACTACTTCATAGTGATACTTACTCACTAAAGGAGCATGCCATGCCCATGCATTTTGGTTCCACCGTGCCAAGAGTGCCCCCTTCCTTTGCTTTAGGTCAGCATAGTGGTGCCATACCTGCTCATCAGTCCAGGGGATGGCAGTAGCACTGGTGAGATCATGTGCGAGATGGTCCCAGGTCTACGTTTTGTATTGTGAGCCCTGGTACTGGCCCTGCAGCAGTCTCTCATTATGGTTTTTGACAAGGAGTCCAGCCATGAGCCTGAACCCCTTAAATGCTCCACCGCTGCACCTGAAAGTGTGCTCCCTCTCCAGTGCCAGACATGTTCTTGCAGAGATCAAACTAAACAGGTTATGGCTGTATTCCTGCCTGCACAGTTTAAATAAGGCTATATTCCCACCCTTTGCTGTCATTGGAAGATTTTGAAAATGCTGAGCACAGCTTAGCAACGTGCAAACCCGTTAAGCTGGGTTGAACAGTGCTTAAAGGGGTAATTAGTGAGCACTGTTTAACAGTACACAAATCTGCTTAGCTGAGCTTCCTGCTGCTTAACAATCATGTGTAGGTGATGCTTAAACATGGTAAGCATAGCTGGGCATTGCTGACCATTGCTCACTTTTCATTTAAAAAAAATATCAGGGTAATGGCTTCATTTAGTAGGTGTATATGATTTACATTACTTGACATCCCTCTATGTGCTTTCATTACATTAGTAAGGGTTGTGACTATACTGTATGGGACACTTGTGTATACATGGGTGATTTCACATGTTACATGCACTTGCACTTCTATTTTATACCAGCTACACTACCCTGGTTGACAAAAACAGTTACTGCATATTTTAAGTTTGAAAAAATAATTTTAACATCGCTTTCCCACATAAAAATAACTTGTCCGTTTTGGTACTCATACCATGCATGCCTGCATGTAAAGCCAGAACTCTTACCACTACACTATCTCAGTTTAGGAATTTCAGCTGTATATTTCTATTTAATCTCCTATGGGAAGTTTAAGCAATGCTAAGCAGAGGGCCATAACACACACACCCGCTTAGCTATGTTTAAACATTCCTTAGCATGTAAAAAAATATTTATTATATTATTATTATATTATGTTATATAGTGAGTATTGTAGTTTTCTGACAAGTCATTGAGGACTGCAGTCAGGAAATAATGGCATACATATGACTTTTCAGGCTTCTATCATTCAGAAATTAATGCTAATGCATATCCTGTTTTCTATCAACTTTCTATGTTTGTAAGAACAATATTTATGTATTGTCCCTATTTTTAGTGCTTTGCCCCCCCCCCCATTATCTCTGTCTTTGTCCACATGGACTGCTGTCAGGGAATAATGGCATACACTTCACTTTCAGACTTCTATCCCTCGGAAATGTATGCTAATGCATGACTTGGTTTCTATCAACTTTCTTAGTTTGTAAGGGCAATATTTAAGTAGTGTCCCTTTTTAGGACTTTTTCCCCCATTATTTGTGCCTTTCTGCACATTTCTTGCTTTAGCAGGTTGTGAGGTGTTGTACAGCACTTTTACAATGCAGGGGGTATGTCACAGAACCTGTCACACACCTCCTGCTCCCATATGTATTTCAGTGTCCGCAGACACTGAAATGATCATTTATTTCATTTCAGGTCAGGTCGGGTTTAGAAAGTGCTGTACTGTACTTTCTGTGTGCAGGGGGTGTGTTCGTAGTACATGCACCACTTTAACACCCCCCTGCACTTGTTCATGGTTTGTGCTTGTTTAGCGTAATGAGCAGTGTGCCTTCATAAATATGCAAGGCACGCTGCTGTGGCTACATGGACACGAACCATTCCATGCAGGAATAGCACTATTCCTGCATGGAGTTTATTGAATCCAGGGGCTCATCTTTTTTATCACCCTTGCATTTTGGTTGCATTATAAATAAAGTTTGTTTTCACTGACTGCACATCTTTCATTAAGTTGTATTTTTTTTCTGTTAATATCCATTAAAATCCTTTACTGTTCTATCTGTAAAATGTTGCTAGGAATCATTCTGATCCCCCTGATTTACCATCTTGAACTTTTGTTATTACCTTACATATCTCTATTTTAGATTTACATCTAATTTCTTTCTTTCTTCCTTCTTCTTCCATTTTTTCTTTCTTATTTTATTTCTTTTGTCTGTATAAAGTGTGTTTCTGTGAATACGTTTCTAATATGTTTTAGTTCTCTGAGAAAAATCTCTCAAGAAATCAAACACTGTGTAAAATGCAATATACCAGGTAACAAAGATATTACCTATATCATCTGCCTGTGCCTTGTAGGAAGAATCTATTTGAATTTCACTACCAGACAGAAACCTACATGAATCATTCTGGTATAGATTTGAAGAATCAACTGGTAATTGTCTGCTCTGGCATAATACATACAGAAATGTATTCATCTCAAAATGTACAACTTGTCCTTAAAAAAGATGAAGATCACCTTAGCACTGATGTTTCTCTATTGGCATCTTTAATCAGCTCTCCTTCCCTCACCTCATAGATGATTTCTCTGTCAGGTTCTAATGCATTTAGGTCTCAGTCTACTCAAACACTTTTGCAATGCAATCTGTTATTAATTGCATTATTTTAATAGCTTGTGTGAGCAGAAGCAAACAATTTATAGTTATTGATAGCTTGCTTACCTTAACCATCATATCTGTCTATAGGATCATTATATTTTCTACAGGCCTCGCCTTTCCAGTTCACCATTCTGTAAATTTATTCTGCATCAACAGCATTCGCATTCTTCAAAACTTTTTGAATTAGCTGCAAATATCTCATCCAATGGTCTGGTGTGTCCATTTCTTCCTAGAGATTCATCCTTTATTCAAGGCAACTGCTCAATTTCAATGGTGTCTTCTTGGCTCAGATCTATCCCCTAGTCATCTTATACAGTTCTATAATCTTTGTGGTCATTTGGGTATTTGCGACCATCTCTGGCTTTTAGTCTTCTCAAGCATATCTTCCATGATACTTTTTGGCTTCTGTACTTGTTTTGTATGTTGAGAGGGCTAATATCTTTATATTGTTTGATATTTGATTTCCAAATCATTTGTATCATTCATGTTGTTCCTCTCAGAACTTCATTATTTAAAAAAGCATGTCATGCATTCAAATGTGTTTAGGTAAATTTGTTGCCCATTTCACCATTCTGAGATGATTTCTGGGTAAATGAAAGTGTCATAAATCCATTTTACTATACACTGGTGTTAATAAATCATTGTCTTATCTGAAGAAAAAAAGTTCTGTTGAGATATCATTCATACTTTCTGTTAGTAGCTCATAATACTTTATGTTGTTTAACTTTTAGTTGAATGGATGAGCCACTTATAAGTTTTAAAAGTGTGAAAAAAATTTAAAATATGTCTTAGCCATTCTTGGTCAGCCAAATGCCTTCTGCCCTCTGCAATCTTTCAATGTCCTTTTTAAATTTCTTTAGTGACTTCAGGACTTCCTACATTACTTCTACTGTAAATGACTGAAACTCCTCATTTCGAATAATTTCACATACTCCTGTTTTCCTTGTGTTTTGCCCATAACACCTCTTTTCTGTGTCGTCTATTTTATGCCATCTGTAACCTTATTATAGATTCTAGCTGTTGTATTCCATTATCCTTTTCCATATGACCACATATAAGTAATCTGTTTACTATACATTACCTTAGCATGTTACTGTCATTATCTTTTCTTGTTACTTACAAGAAATTCTCTGGTAATCCCTTACATCTCACGCTACTGCTGTTACTTTATTAAGCAAAATGTTTGTATTTTCTTCTTGTGATAATCCTTTAAATTCTTCTATGTTTACTTATTCTCTTAGATTTTCTTGTTTAGCCATTGTTTGCTTATTTTAAGATTTAGATGTCTGAACAGAAATATTGATAATTTCTGACAGGATCCTGACAAAGTATAGGCTACAGTTTTGCTTAAGTCCAACCATAGAATCCAGGGTTGTATAGTTTTGGTTAGGTGGTTTTCTGTACTGGCTCAGTACACTAATAAGATCCAGTTGTGGAAATCTGCACCAGGAGGTATCTAGCTTGATTGTCTCAGTTATGGCCTTTCTAGAGAAGGAAAGCTTTAATGACATCATTCTGGCACTTACATAATTTTTTTTCCTGCTAAGATGCTACTGTCCTGGTCAGTGATGTTACCATTTATTCTATATCCATGCATGGCCAATCTCCAGTTCTCCTTACCTTGAATCTGGCCTATGGATGAATTAAAGATTACTTGTGGTATAGCTTCTATGTAATAATCCTGATTGTTTTGTTTTACACAGTATTTATGACAAGTCACAATCTATGCTTTATCAAAGGTAGTACCTGTGTTCAGCACCATCAAACAGATTGCACTGAATGCTATTCCTGGTTGCTAAGTACTTACTGTTTTCAACATACATATCAGAAAATAAAAGTGCATCAAAAGAGAGCAAAGTGCCTTTTTAACTCTGATAGTATAGCCTAGATGTATGTGCTACTCTTCAGGTATATGGCATGTTGAGGGCCAGCCAACTCTAAGTTTAGAAATAAAAATGGAAAATAAATCATCACAGCTTTACAGGGGTTCCAGACTATTTCTTGTCACATGTGCTTTCTTGAAATGTTGCTGAGTAGTCTATCGCCTATTTGGGTCAAGATCATACAGAGGACAAACTGTTATTTCTCATGATTCATAACCCATGAGTTGGCTGTCTGCTAAGATTATCTTTTGTGTCCTCCCCCATCTTTCTTCCTCTGCTAGAGTTTGAATGTTAATTGGTGGAAACATTTTCAACCAAAGATCTAATCAATGTTGCAGTGACACACTTGCCAACAAGGTGGTGCACATTCTCTCTAGTCAATGACATGCAGTCCTGGGTTCATTTGTAAAGTATCCCCTTTATAAATCTAACAGTAGATATGAGTTAACTTTTACTAATAACTTGTGCTTCTGCTTCTCTACATGTCAGATTGATGATAGGAGCTTCAAGCACTGCTGTCTGTGAATATGGTTGGTATGATGAATAATGATACTCTGCTTGGTGGTGCTTTCCATAAGACATGCCATAGCAGATACACAAGGATCCACACTGTCAGAGTAACAATTTCCTTAGGAATTACTAATGCTTAGGGCCTACTTCCCTGACCTAGCAAGTTCTCCATTTTGGTGACTGAATGTTTGAACGCACTTAGCCATTACTTAAAGATGGGAAGATTGTATGATAAACTGTATACTATACTTGTTCCCTCAAGTTTAAATAGATTTATATACAATGAACAACTCCAAATAAGTCCTGGGAAAGAGATGAAGTCATATTCCTACTTAGATGGTTTAGACTTAATTCCATTAAGATGGTTCAGATCTGCTTAATGCAAAGTATGGTTTAATGCTTTCCATCATTAGTTAAAAGATTCAGGTTCCAGGAATAACTGTAAGAAATGCAGCAATGAATCAGCCAAATGGGCCCATAAATTTTGGTCATGTCCAGTGGGTTCATATGTTTGTAACATGATTGGAGATGTAACATTTCAAGCTTTAAGGTTTCCTCTGTTCTTTAACCTTTCTGGGTCTTTATATTTCTTGTTGTTATAAAGATCATTCACAGACTATTACCTTAATCTCAGTTTCATGTCAAACATTATGCCCTTACCATCACGAGAGACCTGAACTCGCAAAACCTTCTGACTGAATACCAGAAATAAAGCTGACTTTTGTCACCTGGTTATTGTTTCATAATCTAATGTATTTATTCTGAAATGTTAATAATGAATATTAAGTTGCAAAAATCATGAAATGACAAGCCTTGCTAAATCCACACCGTGAATGTATAAGACTACTTTAATGCTCAATGAAATTAGTTAATTGTGCCTTTTAAATTTTTTGATTGTTATACATGGCTATTGATATTTCATTACCATTTCTAGAGATATTCCAATTATAAGAAATACATATGGGAATATATCCCTCATTAATACTCCTATTCGTGAGAAATATGAAGAAAGCACATAGACTAAGTAGCTATGATGATAATTTTCTGAGGAATAAAAAAGGTCTGTATCTCCTTAGTCTAAGTCCTTGGTTTTAAGACAATAATTTTCCAACAAGGCGAAGATGTATTTTACACAGTCTGAAGGGAATTCAAATTCCCTAAATCTCATATGAAACTCAGTCACTGGATGAATAATCAGAAGGCTGTATATAAAAAATGAAGTAATTGATTGCATACCTATCAAAATGTTCTCTTACCCCTGCATCTCTAAACATCTCAAAGACTGCAAGATAGTGTAGATAAGAAAAATGTTTCCCCCCATATTATTATGTGATCTTGTTACACTCTCTAATATCCCAGTATCTCACTAAACTCTTAGAAACTCCCCCTTTGCCCCCACATTATACAACTCTACATATACCAAGGCTAAAATTGTACAACACTGTAGTTAAAGGGACACATCCTGTATTGCTGAAAATTCCCAATGTAATAAACAACCTGAGTGATGCAATGTCTCTTGACAAAATGCATCTGACGATATTAAATTCAAATAAATGACAACTGACTGACTTGGTACAATATATATATATATATATATATATATATATATATATATATATATATACATATATATATATATATATATATATATATATATATATATATATATATATATATAGGTTCCCTATTAGAAGACCGAAGACACATGCTTTCGAATGCATCTTGGTCAAACTCAAAAGCCTGAAATGGCAAAATATCGAAGTGGCTTTTAAGTGAATTCTTTCCCCGGGAAAGGATTTGCTTGGCCACTTTGTTACTTTGCCATTTTTGGCACTGTAGTGTGGTCTCAGAGTTGGTGTATTTAAGTAGGGGGTTGTGGGGGAAAGTTTAAAGTGTTTTTATTTTTGTTGGAACAGCGATTTTTTTCCCTACGGAAAAAAATCGCTGTTCTGACAGTTCGAAATTGTAAGCTTTCACTTACATGGGGTCGATTAATCACCATTCGCTTTTTTAAGCATTCGGTGATCTAATATAGACCCTATATATATATATATATATATATATATATATATATATATATATATATATATATATATATACGTATATCTACTTCAGAAGCTCAAAGTTTCAAAACTTCAAACTTCAAACATCCGGGACCATGAGATCAAAGTTTTGAAACTTTGAAAACATAATAAAAAATAAAAGCAAAAAAAATATTTTTACATCCCCTGCTGAATAAATATAAAGATGCTGAGATCACACTATAGTAAGGAAAATGGTAAGTTTCCTGTTCTGCACTGTACAGCGATCTCCATTCAAAATGTTTGAATTTTCAAAAACTTTGATCTTAAGCTCTCATCCTTTTGAAGTTTGAAGTTTTGAAACTTTGAGCTTCTGAAGGGGAGCCATATACACACACACAGATATATATATATATATATATATATATATATATATATATATATATATATATATATAGGAATCCACAAATGTACTGTTCAGCAGTCAAAGATATGCATTTTGATAAAATGTATAAAAAACAAAAAGACAAAACCAAGGCGATCACCAGGCTAACTATCATAAAACTCTTGTTTAATAAAAATGAAAGAATAAAAACTTAAAATGGCAGGATAGACGCTTACAGATTAAAGGCTTCTTCAGGTCTGCCATTAAAAGGAAAGATAAAGCATTTATAGCTGAAACTAACAAATCAAAGTTGCTCCTTTCAGACACTGCCTTTTAGTTATCCAATCAGTGTCTTTCACATGAATCTACACCTCTTAAATGTGGATGGGTTCCCACTCAAATCAAATATCCAGTAAGACTTTAATTCTGTTATCCAGATGATTGCATAATATTATAGTAAATGAAGAATGAAAGGAACAGGTCCCAAATCACGCCAGCCAAGGTACAAAGTATATCCTTTTACTTGTAAGCGCTTTCATGCACATAAATACATGCACTTCTTCAGACAAATACACAAGTATACCAAGACACTTATATAGGCCTTTGAATACCCAGATGACTCATTTTAGAAATAATTATCCAATTAATTAACATGGATTAATTGAAATGAGGGTTATTCAAAGCCAACTTCAGTTTTAAAAACAAAATACAAAACTAACCAACCTGACCCTTATTTACATAACTAAGGTTACCAACTACCAAATCTTCTACAATATATGGCATGAAAATGAAAACAATTATCACACCAAATAATTTTTATAATTTTTAATACATGTTTATATGTTTACAACATTTTTATATTAATATATGTTTAACAATATATTCACATTATATAGATTTCTTTATGAATTACACATATATATATTTATGATTGAATTGGTATTAATTTAAATACATATTTTTTTATTAATACTATAAATTTACACAAATTTATTGTATATTTTATTTAATGGGATATAGAATATATTCCCATGACATATTCATACAACATTTATTAATTAGTTATTAGTAATACCCACATTAAGGATAATATAGTTATATAAAAATTTTGAATTAAAGACTTTAATACATAATACATACGGTATTATTTGGTGTGATAATTGTTTTCATTTTCATGCCATATATTGTAGAAGATTTGGTAGTTGGTAACCTTAGTTATGTAAATAAGGGTCAGGTTGGTTAGTTTTGTATTTTGTTTTTAAAACTGAAGTTGGCTTTGAATAACCCTCATTTCAATTAATCCATGTTAATTAATTGGATAATTATTTCTAAAATGAGTCAACTGGGTAATCAAAGGCCTATATAAGTGTCTTGGTATACTTGTGTATTTGTCTGAAGAAGTGCATGTATTTATGTGCATGAAAGCGCTTACAAGTAAAAGGATATACTTTGTACCTTGGCTGGCGTGATTTGGGACCTGTTCCTTTCATTCTTCATTTTTTATAAGTTTTTTGGTGTGGTTCGTTTATAATATTATAGTAGATTTAGCAAATCAAATATCTCCTTTCAGAGTGGACACTGACTTTTAGATGGCCAATCAGTGTTTTCTGGATGACTCTACACCTCTTCAATGGGATAGGTCTAATGGAGATTTGTTTGGAAGTCAAATATCCAAGTAAATTCTGCTACAACACTGTGTGATTAGTTGGATAACAGAACTACACTTTTATTGGATATTTGACTTTAGTGTGGACCTATCCACATTTTTATTTCTGTAGTAGAAAGGAGGAAGGGAGAAATAAACCTGACTAGGAAAAAAACAAAAACATGAGGAATCACAGCAAAGTGTCAAAAAAAGAAATACTGGATGAATACTTTGATTTTGTCAACATTAAAAACAAGGTAAAAAAGCCTACTGCAATTATGGTAGGACAAAGTGTGAGTAAGTATTAGTGTAAAGACATCAGAATAAAGATGGCGGAAGTGGAGGAAGAACTAACTTTCATTAGGATCAGTAGAGTCCAAGGATGAGATGGACTGCCTCCTGAATTCCTCAGGCCTGGATTTTTTTTATGCTCCTTTATTTCCTAAGAATGCCATGCATGCTCGTTTCCTATAACCTTCAACACTTGCTAAAAATCTACTCATAATCTCTACTGAGGCGGTTGCTGGCAGGTTAGTCAGGACTGGTCAGACCACCTCCACTAAGGCACCACTCACTAGAGGGGTACCTCAGGGTTTCATGCTGGGATCATTCCAATTAGGAATCTATTTCTCCCTGACTTATCCCATTTCTCAGAGTCTGTGTCTTCAGACTATATACAGTTACAGAACTTATGTATTTTATTGTTGCATGCTTAGGTTTCACTGAGATTTAAATGTTTCAATTAAAAGTATTGCCATTCTCAGTCTAAAGGAAATTTTGTGTTTCCATGTGTGTGTGTGTGTGTGTGTGTGTGTGTGTGTGTGTGTGTGTGTGTGTGTGTGTGTGTGTGTGTGTGTGTGTGTGTGCGTGTGTGTGCGTGTGTGTGCGTGTATGTGTGTGTGTGTGTGTGTGTGTGTGTGTGTGTGTGTGTGTGTGTGTGTGTGTGTGTGTGTGTGTGTGAATTCAATGACTTAAATCCCAGTGTAAAGACTAGTCAAAGAATTTGCTTCATCATTTTTTTCACTGAATTGGTACTTGACTAGATTGACAGTGAGATTCAGGTCATAATCCAATCAAACACATAGAGGAAAAAAATTCAAAGATCACGAAATAGGATACTGAATGGCATTTTAATGAAGCATGAATTGCTGGCTGATATTTAACTTAGCTGAAAAGCTATTAAAGTACTGCTAATAATGGGCATCCATAAATCCATTTAGTATGCTATTTTCTACTATGCGAACATCAGTATAAAGGATAAAAACTCTAATGAGGCATCTACATTTGAAAAAAGTCATATATTACAATATCACCAATAGTACAAGATGTGAACAGCTTCACAGAGCTGGTAGCAGCATTGTAAATATTCACAATGACTTTTTATAGCTCTGTTTGCTTGACTATGATCTGTTCGAGCTGAATTTGACCTGAGAAGCTAATTCCTTGACAAGTGCTTGTTCACAGCATATTGTATTCATGTCTAAATTCTCTGAAGTCAAAGCTAGGAGAGAAAACGGGGAAATTGTTTTTATACTTTAAAGATAGCTCTTGCTCTGAGGTGAATGTGACCTCTGAGTGAGAATATATAAGTAAAAGGGTATGAGGGCGCAGGGTGACTTTCATACTTGCAAAAATGATTATTTTAGAGTTTTTAGTTTCATAAATACCCAAGCTATGCAAATAAATTTGTGCAAAAGTTATGGCACTTGAGATATTGTGATTCATGCAGAAATGTACAAGTGATCATGTTTGGAAACTGTACATGCCAAGGTTAACGTAGTAGACCATTGTAGAAAATATCATTAGGTGATGCTTTAAAGCACGACCCTAGACTATGCAGGAATAGCTGTCTTTAGTAATGCCCATTTTGAGCAGCTGTTCTTGCCTATATCATGACTATTTTACTAACATGGCAAAATGATAAACAGAAAAGAGCTCTTGGAACTTATACTTTGAGTATATCCTTCTCGGTGACATTCGAGAGCCTTTACTAGCACCATGTTTCATATTGCAGGATCCTGGCTACAGCATCACATCCACAACACTGACCATGTGCATGGCTGGATAGGTCTTGCTCCCAGTCATCAGTATTTCTGACATACTACTTACCAGTTCTATGGTGCAGGAGTTTCTCTGAGGAAATATGCAGTGATACCTTATAGATGTTGACTTTTCAAAGTGCTGGTTAAGAATGGTGGTGCTATCCTGCAATGCAGCATTGTTTGTCTTTTTCATACACATAAGTCACATTGCTTCCACCTTGGGGACTTTGGAGACTTAATGCCAGGATCAAGTACACTCTCTTTCATGTCTTTCCCTGCAGGCATAGTGTATACAATACATCATACTTAATGCTTTCTGCATACAGCATCAGTTTGTCTTATAGTTTATAACTTTTTCACCATTATAATTGCACTCATAAATTTAGACTTTTCTCTTTTGGTATAGATGGGGCTATAAATCTATCAGCTGGTCAGGTTCAATTGACTTTTTTTGTCAGTGATTTCTATTTTCCCTTCATTTATTTATTTGTTTGCTTATTGATTTATTTATTTTCCATTTTTTAAAAAGTGAACTAGTCCAAAGACACTTTGCTTTCCCTGTCTGTTCAAAATGCATTACAGAAATTTATGTTTGCATCTATGCCTGTTGAACATAAAAGCCTCCTCCTAATTAAGTACATTCATTCCTTCACATAGCAAAAAGTTTCAGTAGACGTGGGAGGATGTAGAGCCATGCAGGGACATCAGGCAGGTGGTCATTAAGGTATTTTGTGTCCTCAGCAGCATACTAGCTATAAGGACCTTTTCAATGGTCGTAATCCCAGCCCCTGGGTAGGAGAATTAGTTTGTAATGGTCCTAATCCCACCCCCTGGGTAGGAGAATGAGTTTGTAATGGTCCTAATCCCACCCCCTGGGTAGGAGAATGAGTTTGTAATGGTCCTAATCCCACTCCCTTGGTAAACAAATGTGTTATCAGCATCACTGTAGAGGCCAACAAAAAATTTCTAATGGAAGTGTCACTGCTGCTTGTCTCATGGGCTGCGGCAGTAAATATCCTGTTCTGTTCTGCCCTCTCCCAGAATGGGCACTCCCATCATTCCATTCCTGCCAGCTACATCATGTACAGAGCTGATAATCAAGCTCTGGTCACCTGGGAAGTAGTCATGGCTTTATCCTTCTGCACCACTATAGCAGACATAATTGCATTTAACAACTAATATAATTAGCTACATTTGCAAAGCTAGTGCACAACAATTCAGTTTTAGACATTTATAAAGTACATTCCTAATAGTTATATACTCTGTGTATTCAAAACAAAAGAATCACAAAAATATAAGTTTGTTGCCAATGCCAAAAAGTATGGTATCATGTGATAGATGGCTTATTCTATGTACAAAATCGTCACAAATCCAGTAGTGTACATCTTGGAGTATATATAATTTGTTAGTTGTGGAACATATAACACATGTAACACATAAAGGAATAAATACTGTTTAGGGAGTTAAAAGTGAGAAAATGCTTTAAATGGACCACACTTGAGCAAAGAGAATGATTGAGACCTAAACAGTAATCTGGCTTCATGATAAATTATAACTGGGTAAAAAGAAAATGTATTAATTCACTTCTCACATAAGCTCTGGTATGCATTACAGACTGTAAGATTACCTAAAGCTCAATTTTACACTATAACTAGAGGATTGATATCTATCCAAGACAACCAACAAACCAACATCCCATAGCTGTGGTGTGCAGAAAAGCTATTGAGGAATAATATATGGGGGAGTGAAAGTACTATTCAAGAATCCCTTCAAAATTCCTCTTGCAAACTACCTGCCCTACCAGCCAAAATGACTTCTTCTCACCTGACGGATATTTTTTATAGCAATACATAAGAGGGAAAACATTTGTTTACCAGATTCAGTTCACTTTCCTCCCTATTTAGCAAGTATGATGTCTTTTATTTTCCTTAAAGTAAGTCAGAGCAAAGCACACTTTTGCTATTATTATTCTTTGTATCACTGAATGATGAAGCAGTAACAAAGAAAATGTAGTAGTACTCATGTTTATCTTATTGTGTTTTCTTTTGTTTTCAAAATCATTGAAACATATACACGATCAATTATATCAACTAGGCAAAATCTTAAAAAAAACATTGATAATTTATTTCTGTGTCATACGCAGCTCACATAAAATCAAGCCATTCTTCAGTTGGAAGTAAAATGATGTGAGTCAAACTGTTCTTGTAAATAGCTATTGTATAGTGCTTACGGTTTAAGGACTGCGTGACAAATTAAATCAGTATGCAGATCAAGAAACCAGCTTTCAAATTTTATGCTGCAATGTCTGCATGATGCTGTCTCTCATGTCATTTATGATTAATGTTTAAATGAAAGAAAAAGTCATTGAACTGGAAAACTCCACATAAACTCTACCTCTCACACCTGCACTTTTTTACTGAGGCACAGGCATTTGAAACGATTACATGCATAAAAAGGAGTAAAGCATCCAGTATAATGTGACCCTAAGGGTACAATAGTGATATTATAACAGCCTGACATGCAGTAAATGCTATATTAAAGAATCCTATTATTGTAACATCTAGTACTTGAATAAATCTTATGACTAATACATATTTATGTCTTATACTTTAATAAAGCATTATGCCCTTTGCCTAGATCAATCCAAAACTATTTTGCACACTTCAGATCCTTTTTAAAATTTCAGTCTACTACGGCAAGAATTTGAATTTGTTCATTTAGCAGTCCACAGTCTTGTAATTTAATAAGA
This sequence comes from Protopterus annectens, assembly GCF_019279795.1. Lineage (NCBI taxonomy): Eukaryota > Metazoa > Chordata > Ceratodontiformes > Protopteridae > Protopterus > Protopterus annectens. The sequence goes on along the minus strand of NC_056725.1, from coordinate 251,322,890 downwards.
AATATTTAATAAACTCAAGAACAGTTTATTTATGTTAGACAATGTTGCTGATCTGATGCATATTATGAATATGAAATGAAATTAGTTCAAGGTGAGAAATGGAGTGAAGGTAATTCCTAATACAACAGTGTAATTTTAGTCATATTTTCATCCGCATGCATAAACTATACTCGAGGACGTTAGAAGTATGGGGAATTGTATTATTTATGCTTAGCCTTCTTTATCCTTGTTTAGCATGTGTACAATTGTAAAACTATGTTGCATTTAAGATGTTTAAGTGAAGTTGTATATGCAGCTCTGTGGTTGACATGTACCAATGCCATACACACCATACTGCTCAGAGCATTGTTGCATCTTCTGTGGCTCATAATCATGTTCAGCTGCTGCTCCTTTACTGAGGTGCTGTGTAATCCATAAAATAATAAATAGCCATATGCCACATATGGAAAAGACAGTGGCTTCTGAATTGTGCTGTCAAGTGATTTTGAAAATCACAGCAGTGTAAAAGTTCACTGGTGAAGGAAAAAGTGAACACTGTAAAAAGATAGCAGTCACCCATTCATTCCTATGGAAACAACCCAGGTGTAAATAAGTTCTACAAATGTGTGTGCATGTGTGTATGTGTCTGCCTGGGTGATCACACAGTGGAGTTTTAGTAGGGACTCAAGAGTTTGAATATGCATGTGGGGAGGAAGCATGCATCTAGGTGAATGGATGAGTGTATCTAAGACTGTGATTGACTGTGGAGGACTTGCTTATTGATGGGTAGATGTGTGGTTGGGGGTCTGGGACTGAGGCTGAGTATGTCTGTATGCATGAGTGTTTGAATGTGCATGTGTGTATGTGTCTGCCTGGGTGATCACACAGTGGAGTTTTAGTAGGGACTCAAGAGTTTGAATATGCATGTGGGGAGGAAGCATGCATCTAGGTGAATGGATGAGTGTATCTAAGACTGTGATTGACTGTGGAGGACTTGCTTATTGATGGGTAGATGTGTGGTTGGGGGTCTGGGACTGAGGCTGAGTATGTCTGTATGCATGAGTGTTTGAATGTGCATGGGGGTATATGTGTAGGGGAGATGCTGAGCCCATAGGAAGACATTTATAACCATTGCGTCTGTCAGTGCAAATGCTAGAGTGCAATTTAGAGATATGCTAATGAGACAATAATGAGGTATTTCTCAAGCAATTACCATGAGAGCTGTGCCTTTTTTTTGAATTACAGAGGTAGATGAATTTATTTTTTGCCAGTAACATTAAATGGTTTCAGAAGGGGTGGTGCAGATAGTGCATAGCAAATAAGATATGCAGGAATGTGTGTCTTACACATATGTTCTAACTGCAGCATAGTGTAAAGCTTTACTCAATAAGGACTTTAGCTAAACATTATTTATTATGAAGTGATATTTATACATACATATGTTATAATTCAATTGTATTCCCTTTAGCCTAATTCTTTCTCTGTCTTGATTTCTACACTTGCTGTAAATATTATTTTTCTTAAAGAATTAATGTTACCAAACATGTTTATTCATACATTAAAATATATTTGTTGTTGATTTCTACTTAATGTCGCTAATATTGTCATATCTAAGCTTTTTTTATTATTATTACTATTATTGTACTGAGTTCTGTGCTCACAGTCAGAGGTGGTTTACTATGATTAGTGTTCTACCCAGTTAACCCATCTAAATATATAAGTAAATGCGATCAGTGTTCTACTCAGTTAACCAATCTAAATATATAAGTAAACGCGATCAGTGTTCTACCCAGGAAACCAATCTAAATAAATAAATAGATGTCATCAGTGTTCTATCGCAGTTAACCAATCTAAATAAATATGCATTTGTTATTTGTGTACCAGTTGTTTTGTTTTTTTTTTTCCCTGGGAAGTTATTCTAAAAATTGAATGGACCATCTCATTCATATTGTCTGGGCTAATTAATGGTTACTGGACTATTTAAACAGCATATCTCATATAAAATGGTAACCAAGAAGGCTAGCATGATTCTGAAATTACACATATACTTATAATACATGCTTTCAGATTAATAATTTGAGACTGAAATTCTCTGAAGTATTAATCCAAATATATTTTGATTCTACATGTCTACAATTTTTAGATGAGCTCTATAAGGTTAGAGGAACTATTTAAATAATAGACTAACTACTGTCAACCATAATTCATCTTTTTTTATTCCAATGGTTTAAAGAAACATCTGTAAAAATACAAAGAGATTATTCTTAGGATTCTTTGAATACTGGTCAAACTCTTACTTCCGATAATAATTTCCTAACAACTCTTGAGGAGCAAATAGTTTGTTATGTAATGTTAACCAGACCATTGTAACTGAAGTCAGCTGTGGGCAGAGTCTTTTATTCTAACTTTATCTCAGGCTTGACTTAGTCTGCCATTTCATTCTGGAGGAAGGAAATTCAGTATGAGGTGGAACTGGTAAGGTGGTTAAGGTCCATGAAATGACTGCTTTGTATACTATGAATCTTTGAATCTATGAAAAATCCACATGTCAATTAACTACTGGAGATCCCACAGGAGTAAAGTTTGGAAGTGTTTAATAATGACAGCTGTAGTCAAACCCTATCAGTGGGAGATCAAGAAATGTGCTTGATAATAAGATCATTTAAAATGTATAGAGCAAGACCAGACTTTTCTCATATGTAGTGAATATGGGTAGAAATGTCCTCAAAACATTCTTTCCCTAAGCAGTTTCATCAAAAACTCAAGCAGTTGCTGTCTGGAATGGATCTAAAAATATTTGGTCTGTGACTTTGAATAAAATAGCACTAATCTGGAAACCAGATCAAATGAAAAGCAACTTAAAGGACCTGTTGCTCCCCTTTCTATTTCTCTTCACTTTTTTACCTTCCTATGCATGACCGAACCTCCTTCATGAGTAAAATAAGTGATGCTCTCAGGTAACTCAAATCTGAAATGAATTCATATTCTTTTGCTTAGAATCATCAGGGAATAGGTTACTATTTCCTCATACCCTGGTTGGAGTTTAGGGGATATAAAAGAAGAAATTGCATAAATGAATAATGACTCAGTTAGGTATCAAAAGGTAATTCTCTTTGTTTGTATTAATGATTTACACCATATCGGCTGTTTACAAAGGTTTACTATCAAGATGTTGAAATTCACATGGTTGACATTCATAACGGCAAAAGTCATTACACCAAATGTTCAAAATACCGAAAAAAAAGTCTAAATTTAAATGGTCAAAAAACACCAGCAACTAACAATAGTGTTTTGCAGAAATGCACCCCCACACCCCCCGCTACTTATATATTACAACGCCAAGATTGCACAACAGTGCAGACAAGGAAAAATCCTTGCCCTGATTGCAACATAATGTCAACAGGTAATTTGCATGCAATTCCTGTCAACCAAATTAACTACTTAATATTCATGTGTCAACCATATGGGTCGATCATATGAACATTAGACCAAATGAATTTCCACATTTTGATAGTAAACCATTTACAAATGTATGAAATAGTAGAATCTTTATTTTAACATGCAATTTCTAAAGGATACAGCATGTGTTTTGCAGTTATCCTCTGTGACACTTTAATGCAAACTGGATATTTCAGGATGTCATATATGGATTTAGTAGTCATGTTTATCACCTTAGCCTATGTTTTAATTTTGAGTGTGGCATCTGCTGTGACAATATCCATGTACAAGGAAAGATGCTAGTAAAATGATAGTTATTGCTTAAGCTATCTGAGCAACAGGTGATTGAGATCAACATTAATCACTCTGGTTAAATTCTTTTTAATGAACCCCATTAGAGACATACTGCTATTAATCCAGATACTTGAACTCAAATATTTTAGTCAACCTGTTAGGGTCATAGCTTAAATAGTAATTCTGATGAACTGCTAAGCTTTAATATTCATGAAAACATACACATCCTTGTTGTAATGCAAACATCTTTGTGAACGATTCAAACACTGACCCTTAACAGGTTTGGAGGTAACTACAAAGGTGGATCCCAGAAGAATGGTATTGGTTTATCTGTTTATGTAAAGAAAAGTTTTGGTTTGATACTTTTGTATGATGCTGAATCCCTTGAACTGTTAGTATTGACTTAAACCCAAATATCAATATTATAGGTTTTTATGGATGCCTTAATTAAACAAAAATGATAGTGATGCTTTTACATCACATTTAACAAATTGTACTAATAAGGAACATGTTATTCTAGCAGATAGACTTAATGCACAGGAAATTACATGGTTTGCAATTTTTCTTTCAAATATAGGAATCCGTACTTGTCAGAGGTGATAACAACCTTTTGTTATTCATAACAAGTCTATAATCATACTAGATGTTTGAAAATGCTATATACAGTCATTAGTCATCCAAACATTAGGCATCTAGAATATTATCCCTGACCCTCTTCAAAGACCTCAGAGCACTTAACAGCCCATAACTATACATTCAGCTACTAACAACAATTAATAAATAAGGATAATTATATTTGTATCAGCCAGCATCTAATAAAGATGCTTCTATTCAAGCTATCAGTTTCTAGTGATTATCTTTTGGCTTTTCTGCTGTTACAGCTGTAATGAATTATCAGCTACATCTATGCCTACTACTTTGCTTTCCATGCATTTCAATTACAGTTCTCCACAAAATTAAATATTACATAATAATTAAAAAAGACTGTTAAAGAATTTATAACACTCTAATATGGTTAACAAGTTTTGACTTAACTCATCCTCATAAGGCTTTTTAAGGCAATATAAATAAATAAATCCAGGAATAAGAAACACCTTAGCATGCTGTTTTTTTCTGATGTTGGGAATTAGTTTTTATAAGTATGTCAAAATAAATACATTCAAAATGATGTTATTAGCCAAATGAGCAATAATAGATGTGTTATCAAGAATGAAATGGAAATTGCTAATTTTCTAAACAGCAGTTTTGGTTTAATTTGTAATTGTGTATGTTATATTACTGTTTCCAGTATTAATTTTAACACTTGTCCAAATTCAGGCACTGGAAATTGATGCACTGACTTCATAAACATCTTCTCCTGCTCCTTGCCCTAATGGCATTACTAGTACGATGTTACAGCAAACCTCTTTGGCAATTGTCCCTGTCTCAACTACATTATTCATTTAGTTTCTTGCTCAGTTAAAGACCTCATGAAAAAAAAAAAAGGTTATGATAGTGCAAGTCTGTAAAACTGATAAGAAATGCCTGATAAATTACTCCCCATCAGATTAATTAGTTTAGTGGGCAAAGTCTTTGAGAGAGGTTTACTTAGTTTGCTACTAGACCACATTGCCAAATGACCTCAACAAAAATAAGATTGGCTTACACAGTTACATAGTATATATTTAAGATTCCACTTGATATTATTGAATTACTGTTTCATCGAATTGCTAAATGTCGAGACCACAATGTTGCAAGCCCAAAATATCATAAATTAACATTATCGAATCTTGTAATGTCGAAATAGTAGCACTAAAGTGAAGAAATGCTGTTTGTATGTATAACATTGTTCCGTAACATTTTCCATTCTATTTAATGCTGGCTATCACTTTAAGACATAGATTAGAGCAGATCAAACATGGCAGATAGCACTATGCATTGCCCTGGAGTAGTAGGAAACTTATACCCTTTGACAAAGTCTCAAAAGGGTAAGGACATTCTAATTATTGATGGCTACATGTACAATTTAGAGCATACTGTCAACGTTAAAAAGTACTGGTGTTGCAAACAAAAGTTAATCACTAAATGTAAAGGTCGAGCAATAACTCTCTCCATGTCTGACGGAGAGAAGCTCTGCAGTACACATAGTCATAGCGGTTATCTATCTGAGGTGCAAAGGTATGTTATGTGTGCTGAGCTTAAGAAAAAGGCTATTCTATTGCGTGACATCCCTTGCTTAGTAGTCGACAATGTCATGTCTTGTACTTCTTTAGATACATTGGCATATCTACCTAGCAGGAAGGCGTTACTTCAGCAAGTAGGTAGATTACTTAGAAAACAAAGTGGTGTATCAGGCAGTCATAGTCTAACTCTTGAAAATGTTCCTGTATCTGATTTTCCTTTGAAAGATGGAGTATTTGTTAACAAACATTATATAGACAGTTCAAGTGATCTTACTGTTCTGGTGGTGACAACAGTTAATAACCTGTATGATATGAGCCATTGTACCATTTGGTTAATGGATGGTACATTTTTTTTCAGAGGAATAATCTGCATTCAACTTTATAGTCTTCACGGATTTGTAAAATATGGTAGCTATACAAGAAGTGTACCATTACTTTATTGCCTTATGAGTAGGAAATCTTTGAAGAGCTATAATGTTATGTGGCACTGTGTTTTGTCATTAATGGCTGACAACAACTTTGTGATCAATGTGAAATTTGTCCTGTGTGACTGAGATAGCTGCAATCAAAAGTTTAAGAATGAGTCTGAATGGTATAGTACCTAAAGGGTGCCTGTTTCACTTTAGTCAAAATAATATGGCGTAAACTTCAAAGTCTTGGGTTAGCTGCATTGTACAACATACGTCAACTGTTTCAAAATTCAGTGAAGTGCCTAATAGCCCTTGCTTTTCTGTCAGAGAATGAAGTTGTACCTACTTTTAATTTATTAAAGCAGTCTTTTCCTGTGGAAGGTCAGGGTCTATTAAAATACTTTTCTGATTAGTACCTTTTAGGTAAACCTAGAAAGCTTTCAACTCGAACAATTGCATTTGTAAGAGTTCTCCTGCTGTTTCCTAAAGAGTTTTGGAATGTGTCACAGCTAAATACGCAATGTTTACCTTGAACTCAAAATAGTACTGAAGGTTGGCATCAAAGACTAAAGTGTATGTTCAGGAGTCGTGCTACTGATTTAGCTGTTCTTATGTTCACATTGGCTAGAGAGCAGAATAGAGTAGAGGAATTGTGGTTAAGAATGGCAGCAGACTGTCCACCATCGCAGAAGAGAAGAAAACTTATCCTACAGCAAACTCAGTTTGAGACAGTGCTGGGTAGTAAGGAGAGTTATGACACTGTTAGTTTTTTAAAGGTTGTTGCTACTCTATTGAAGCTTTGATCTCAATGTATTGCATATATGTTTTGTTGAAATGTTTTTCATGTGTTCATTGAGTTGTGTTCTCCTTTTGGGATGCGGAATTATTTACAAATGTGTCAATTTGCACTATTGATAAATAGGTGATCACTGCTTAATATGGAATGTTTACGAGAAGACTGTTTTGGAATTACACACTTGTGGTTGAAAAGTGAGGATATTATCTTTACATATAACTTGGTGTTAAGGAATGCTTTGTTATGCACTACATGGGGAAAAGAAAAGAGTGCGGTTTCGCCATTTACGCATTCAATGTTATGGGTTTCGAGTCTGTAAGGCAGCAATTGATTTGGGTGAATAGTTTGATATGTGTTTTGATAATGTGAATGTACAATATTTTGGGCTTGTGACGTTCTGGTCTCGACGTTTAGTAATTAAATGAAAAGGGAATTCATAATATCAAGTGGAACCATTTTTTAAACAAGAAACATCTTTATTGAATTATCACTTATGACATAGGCAATCCTACATTTATATAAATGAAAATAAACCATATTAACATATTTTCAGTTGCAAACATTAGACATCGGGGTGAAATCATAAAAGCCTATACAATTTTTTTGTATGTACGCATCGCTCCACTTTGTGTACATGAGCATGAAAAGTTTTAAATTCAGTGAGCACCACTTAGTGGCGTGCAACCAAGTGCAAACAAGGAAAGCTCTGTCTAATGCAAATTACCTCACAAGCAGGTGAATCTTATGCAAATGACCCAGGTGGAATGATCCAACAAGCAGAAAGGCATCTGTGTAGACCCTGTGTCTGTGTCCATAGTGTACATGAAAGAAGAGGGTGTAAACGTCCACTAATATGGACATAACTCCCCTGAAATGGTTAGTTCACATAGCTTGATATGTGAAAAATGCATTGTGGATGTCTGGAAATGTAAGGGAATATGTAAAAATATATATTTTTAATAATTTTGGCATGTTTGCAGTGTGTGCTACAGTGCACAAACATGCCTAATTGAAAAAAAAGGAATAAAAAGTATTTTATAATATTTGTCAGAAATGTATTATATGATGTTGCATCGGGTCCATACAATGGTGCATTGGTACTGTTCCCTAGGTCATATGGCTATGAACTGTGTATTTACCAGCTGTCCGCAGAGATATGTATGCAAGTGAGGTGAATTTTTTGAATCAGTAAAAGGAGCAACCATGTCCGCACATACCTTTCATGTAGGCTCTTACACCATGTTTGTATTTCCACTGGATGTGAATGCCAGCAGGGGAGGAGGTGTCCCATTAGTTTTAAGATTTTTTTAATTCTCCGTGCACGTGTTTGCATTGTGAGCCACATAGCTGAGCATGTTCATGCGAAAAAGACCATTCAGGTCACAGTGATGATGTAGATAGCAAGCACTTAAAACTGGATATATTCAATTATTGATTTTGACTTTTGTATGAGCTATGATGCATGGTGCAGCACATGCAATAAAGTAGAGCCAGTAAATGATGTTAATTAGAATCTAGGCAGATGAAATGCATAATAATTAGCCAATCACACATGCTGGGCCTACAGAAGACCTTTATAAAGTATGCATACACCCTACATTCTGATTTTCCCCCAATACTTTAGACAACTAGAGTACAGACTTGGGAATTTTAACTGAGATAATGCTAGGGGCTGCTGCAGGTCTGCTACATCTGTATGTGCTAGATGCTGAAGTCAATGCTGCTCGTGTTGCTGACAATAGGCCTAGGCTGAGAAGAAGAGCGTTCTGGCCCAGGGTAACCTTCCAGGAGTTACATGAGCTGGAGATTGTAGGGTGCTACAGGGTGGACAGGGACATACTGCAAGAACTCACTGAACTCTGGCACCCTCAACTCAGAGCCAGAGCCAACAGAGGGGAACCCATCCCAGTGGAAACTAAGGTATGTGTAGCCCTTAGGATACTAGCTACAGGTACATTTCAAAGACCAGCTGGGGACATGATGGGGGTGTCACAGGCATCTGCATCCAGGATACTCCACCAGTTCCTGGCTGCTATGCTACCATGTGCTAGTTTGCACATATCTTTTCCCCTCTCACCTGAGGTGAGGGCCTACAATATGCAATACTTCTGCCATGTAGCGCACTATCCTGACATACTAGGTGCCATAGATTGCACCCATGTATACATCAAGGCTCCACCTGGTGAACAGGGTAGAATCTACATTAACCACAAGGGGTACCACTCCATCTGCCAAGTCATGTGCAATGCCCAGATGATTATCCTGAATGTGTGTGCTGACAGCCCTGGCAGTTATCATAACTCCCATTTCTGGTACACATCACAGCAGAACCAGATGTTTGCTAGGGAGGACATCGCTCATGGCCATTTAATGGGGGATGCTGGCTAAGACCCGGAACCATGGCTGATTACACCCATCGGAAATGCACACAGATCCACAGAAGAATGTCATAATAAGGCACACACACAAAGTAGGAACATCATAGAGGGTGTGTTTGGGCTGCTGAAGTCAGGGTTCCAGTGCCTAGGTATATCTGGTGGAGCCCTGCAGTATTCTCCAGCCACATGTGCACATATATTCACAGTATGTGCTATGCTACACAATATCATCCTGTGGAAAACGCTGCAGCAGGATCAGCAAAGGCAAGGGATATACAACCCCTCACCAGTGCCTAGGTGACTGCAGCCACAGTCACAGGAAGGCATGGAGGAGGAACCCCCTGCTGTTGTCCCTGTAGGCAGATGTAGGCATGCTCAGTATGTCCTGGCTTTGGCTAAGAGGCAACAGGTAGCACATTCACTGACAACCTAGGGCCCTAGGGGCTAACACCTTACTCCTACTCACATACAGAAATTAAAAATGATGGTAGGCTTGTAAATGCGTATATAAACTTTGGAACTCTCTTAAAGTACAACTGCAAAAGATGGGTTATCAAAGTTCTACACTGTCATGGGAATTTATGATTCTACATATTCCTCCAAGAGAGCTTTCCAGATCGCAAACTATTATTTGTATGAATATTTTTTTGCTGATGAAACTCTATATAGCCACAAATTGGCTAGAACCACATAAGACATCATGGAATAATTTTAAGCTTGTGGCTATAAAGCATATACTAGCACATAAATTACTTCTGAAACAAACTAACAAAAATATTAATAACCCGAAAATATGGGAAAAGGTCTTCAATATTATATTAGCATGATACTGATTTTAGGAATATATTAAATATAGGAAGCATTTCATGTAGATATTGTATAAATGGTTTGTAGTAGTTATAGTGTATTATGTGTGTGATGTTTATTGTATTTTTGTAATGTTTTTGGAAAATATATTTCAATAAAAATTTATTATGGGAAAAAAAATGATGGTAGGCAACCCACAAATCCTGTACCTACTCATGTATTAGTTGTATACTGCTTGCATCAGACAGAGTCAGTCCTGAGCTATGATTGTGTCAGCTGCTGCATTTGCAAGGTAAGTCCATAATCTACACAGTACTAAAAAGGATTATTATGATATGGCATTGTATGCATGGATCTGGTACATTATGCAAGTGAATAAATATAGTGGGCTACTTGGACAGAAGCTGCATCCACACTGGATTACAGATACCCATTCCACTACCTTGTTTCCATGAGTATTCACTAGACCTGATGCATGGAATAGTCATGCAGTCCTACTGCAACAGATTGCTGGTAAATCTGTCAATGGAGATGTTAGACGGTGGGGTGACATGATAGTCAGACTACTGCATATCCCAGCAGAACATGTGGTGGTGTTCCACAACTCCCAACATAGCAGTGTTCCCTTGTAACTGCTGTAACACAAACTCATCAATGGTATATCAGCATGCCAGGCAGTCTCAGGACAGTAACACAGAAATTGATTATACATTCTATATCTTACTTAGAGCAGAAATAACAATTTATGTATGTATGCAGCTGATTATGTGATGAATGATCACTGTCTGTCAAGCAGCTTGTGTGGATCAAAGGACTAGGGCAATTAATGTGTGTTGTGGCTTTCATGGTTCTAATTTAGAAATAACCTCTTATTTTGGATGTCAGGTAGTATTACTTTTTGTTTTACAGACTGTCAGTTTGTGTGGTGGTGTAATATTATTAACGTTTGTGACATATTAATTACATCACACAACTGAAGAAAGTTGTAGCCAAGTTCAGTGATGTGCAGCAGTACAGAAACAGGGACAGATGTAATTTTGTGTATCCCACAGATCCTGGATTGGAGTACAAGTAGGTGTGGGCTGGAGTCAGTTTATAACTAACAAATATCCCACTGGGCATGCTCATACACTTGGCTAAGCAGAGCGCAATTCTGTTGCTCACCACTCAAAATGACTTGTTATATATAGATATGTGTACATATACACACACATATATGCATACATATCTGTCTGTCAATATCTCACTCTCCATATATATATACATATATATATATATATATATATATATATATATATATATATATATATATACCTGTGTGTGTATATATATATATATATATATATATATATATATATATATATATATATATATATATATATATATATGTATAGACACATACATCTTTGTCTCTCCCCATACATCTACATAACACATATACATATATCATACACACATACCACCATGTATATTTACATCCCTGTTATCTACAGATATATGTTTATATGTCTGTGTATGTCTGTATTGTCCTACATACCCTGATAATGGCGATTAAAGCTGCAGTATGACACATATATAATCGGTTCACAGGTTCGCAGTAGGCTAATGGCCCTGAAGCCTTTACAAGCCTAGTTCATAGAAGTGCCATGGCATCATGTCTCTATCAAGTAGAGCCACTGGAGTGATCCCCCATGGTGAAATTTCTATTACCCATCTACTCATCAAGATTTCTGTTGATGCGTGACAGTGAGGTGCTCTGCTTGACATGTATGGGAAGTCTATTCCAGAGCATGAGCAGTCTCTGGGTGAGGAACCTGTCCCTCCAGCATGTTCTGTGATTGTGCTAATGAGGTTGAGGTCTCTGGAGCATGTGGTGTGCAGGGATTGGGATTTCATTAGCTGCAGCATTTCTAAAAGAGCTGGGTCAAACATGGCTTTGTAAGTCAAGCAAAGACCACCTCTAAGTAGGCAATATGAGACAGAGAATAGCTGGAGCCTTTTGAGTCTGTCTAATGTAGAACATGTGTTTAATGCCTAGGATCCTCTTTGTGAGGTACTACTGTGGTCTCTCCAGCTGTTGCAGGTGTCTAGTGAGGTACATGCCAAATGGGGCATTATACTCAATGATTGGTCTAATGAGGGAAGAGTAGAGAGAGATGATGACCTCTTTCTTCCTGGATGAAAAACTTTTTGTAATGAGATGTGCCACATAGAAGGACTTCCTGACCACAGTGGCAATGTGGTTGCCGAAGGAGAGGTTTCTGTCAACCTGCGTCCCCAGCTCTCTTATAACACCTTCAGTGTTCAGTGGTCTCCCATCAATGTGGTAATTAGTGGAAACTGAGTTTTTACCAAAGGGGATGATGATACATTTATTGGCGTTAAGCTTAAGGCCATGGTTTCGACACCAGTCTTTGGTGTCAGTGAGTTCTTTCTGTAGGATGTTTGCATCACTTGGCGAGTAAATAATGGCTCTCAGCTTGCAATCATCTGTGAACTTGGTCAGCCAGAGTCCCTTTGTGTTGATCTGGACTTCTGAGATGTAGATGCTGAACAGGAGAGGACCCAGGACCGATCCCTATGGGACTTCACTCGTGACTGGACAGCAGTCTGACTTGCTTGGAGTCTACGACTTTCATACTGTGTGTTCTATCTGTGAGCAAATTAGCAACCCACCTTGTGATATAGGGGTTGATGCCTAGTTTGGTGAGTTTATCAATAATTCCTGAGTGAGGAATGGTATCAAAGGTCTTGGCCAGATTGAGGTAAGCTGTATGCACTGCCTTGCCTTCATCCACAGCCCTGGTGACTGACTTAAAAAAGTCAACCAGGTCTCCCTTTCACAAAGCCAAATTGTGTGGGATCTAGAATTTGAAGATTTCCCTGTATCTTTGTTAATCAGGTCCATGATGATGTGCTCCATAGCTGTACATATCAGACTCATCAGGCAAATGGGCAGATAATTCCCAGGGTCTGTAGTTGCTCCCCATTTATGGAGACAGATGACTGAAGCAGTGCACCATTCAGTAGGGACAATGCCTGAGGTGAGGCTGTGACTGAATAGGCACACAGATGTTGTGCCAGTTTGCTTTGTAGTTCATGTAGAACACAGCCAGGGATATTATCGAGTCCCTTGGAAGCTGTATTCTTGGCCTTGGACAATGGAGCATTAACCTGTGCTGCAGTAATGCTGGGTGCCTGGCATTCTTCTGGTATTGTGATTGGTCCTTTAGCGGGGCAGAGAAAGTTAAAGTTGGCACTGAATCTATCGGCCAGTATGTTGGCAATATCTTTTGGCTCAGTATAGGAGTTACCATTGTGCAGTAGCTAAGAGCAAATCTGGGTATTGCCGTGGAGGTTCTTGGTATAATTATAGGAGGCTTTGTGATTCCTTTAGTGTATGCTACAATTCTGCCTTCATGGCTGACTTTAGGGGAATTGATGAGGGATCTCAACTTTTTGTTGAGGCTAATAAGGGAGTTTTACTAGTCTTGGGGCTCCATCTTTTTCTGAAACAGTTTCTTCCTTCTGTTGTAGAGTTTATTAATGGCAGGGGACAACCAGATTAGCTTACTTTTTTGGAGGAGAGTGTCTTGGTCCTTTTGGGTATGGCTGGTTCCATGCATTTATGTCCATGTTTGTACAGTTCATTGGTGTATGACTTGACAGTCATGCAGCTATTTTCCATTGGCATGGGTGCCGTGAAGTTAGTCAGCTCTGTTTTTAGGAGCCCAAAGTCAGCTTTGGAGAAGTTTTTCAATATGTTTACACTTGCAGGGTGTGTAGGTGAGATGTAGATTTCCATGGTGATTAGTTTATGGTCAGATCTGACCAGGGAGGGATTGACTACTGGTGTAGAGAAAAGTCACCCATTTTAGTAATAACCAGGTCAAGAATGTTGCTTCGTCTAGTGGGGGTCAGAATGAGCTGGTCCAGGGCATTGGAATTGATGAATTCCAGGAAGTGTTGGGCCAGTGTATTGGTGCTTGAGAAGTTCTCCCAGTTGATGGAGGGGTAGTTAAAGTCTCCTAGTATGAGAGTGTTGGGTTGGACCTTGATAGATTCCAGGGTGCTTAGGAACATAGAGTGAGTCTAGGGACATGGTGGGGGACCATTAGCAGGCTAAGACCTGGATTGCCATCTTACTCAATGTTAATTGTACCTGAAGTATCTCAGATGCGTTATGCTTGCCTACTAGTTTCGAGGTGTGCATATCCTTTATGAATATGGCAACACCACCACCTTTGGAGCTATCGTCCATGTTACAGGGCCAAAAGGTGTGTCATGAGTTATAGCCTGGTAGTGCAGGCATGTTTTCTGCCGCTTTAAAGCAGGTCTCCTTTACAGTACAAATATCCATGTTCTCCATTTTGAGGAGTGCTTCGAGCAAGTTCATCTTGAGATTTAATGTTGCTCTAATGAACAAATGGAAGGGCTCAACAGTAGATAATGCACTTCCCTACTGTTTCCTGTGCCTGCTGGATGTCACAGCATATATACCAACAGGTGAACAGGTGGTGTTATGTATCATGTTGTCTACGCATACATTGACAGGGTACATTGTTTTGGCCCACAGGCTTGCCCAACCAAATGCAAACAGCCATTTATGGCCAAAATAGCTACTGTAGACCCATAGCTAGGATAAAAAAAATATCTAACTGCTAGGATACTAGATGCAGACAGCAGTTGGCAAACAATGTCACTCTGCTGCCCGTACATGCTGTTCAACACAAGCCTAGTTTATGTACTCTACTAGTATTCACCTGCAGTCACATATAAAACAGATAAGACAGACATTATCAGTGGCATGTGCTCTAAATACTGTGATCTGTAGTGTATAAGACTAGGTAAATATGGGTCCTAATTTCACTTAAGCCCACTTGGTGTGTGTGTGTGTGTGTGTGTGTGTGTGTGTGTGTGTGTGTGTGTGTGTGTGTGTGTGTATACATTTCCCTGCACAACAAATGGGAGTTCCACACTGACTTCCAGCTGTCAATGAGCTTGCACTTTTTGGCCCTTCCAGATGCAGCTGGTTTCCAGACCCCACTCTTCCACAAGGCCTGCTCATGTCATGTACCTTAACACTACCAACTGCCATTGTAATGTCAGACTTCAGCTGTGGCATGTGCTGTAAATACTGTAATCTGTAGTGTGTAAGACTAAATAGAGTTTCTAATGTTACTCCACGTCACTTGGTGGGTTTGTGCATCCCCTTGCCTCACAAATGGAAATCCTGCTTTGACTTCCAAATATAAATGAACCTGCACTTTTTGGCCTTTGTTGGTGCTGCCAGCCTCCAAACCCCACTCTTCCATAAGGCCTGCTGATGTCATGAACCTTAACTTTACCAACTGCTATTATAATGTCGGACTTCAGCCATGGTGCATGCTGTAAATACTATGATCTGTAGTGTGTAAGACTAGATAGGTAAGGGTTTCAATCATAGTCCAGCCCCCTTGGCATGTGTGTGTGTGTGTGTGTGTGTGTGTGTGTGTGTGTGTGTGTGTGTGTGTGTGTGTGTGTGTGTGTGTGTGTGTGTGTGTGTGCATCTCCCTGCAAAATAAATATGACTACCACACTGACTTAGAAAGATGTGGGTTTTGCAGTATTTTGGTTTTAGCAGGTGATGTGTGCCTGCAAAGTCCTAACCAGAACAAGGCCTGCTGATGTCATCTACCATAACATTACTTAAAGAGATGTTAACAACACACCTGCATTGTGGCGCATGTGTTAAGTACTGTGATCTGTAGTGTGTACCATTAGATAGGTAGATGTTCTAATCTAATTGCAGCCAATTTGGACTGTGTCCGCTGTGCTGTGTTCTGCACATATTACTTGATAGTTGTATTATTCTCACTGTGGCCAGGTTTGTGCAGATGTTAGAGCATTTTACATTGACATATGGGATCATAGGATTATTGTGCATTAGTAGCCTAATGGGTCTAGATCCTATAAAATCCTTGTCATGTTCTTAGCCTTATTTACATAATCCGAACATATTGCCCCTGTCCACAATGGACACATACAGAAGCCCTGTGTTGACATGACAGTAATACAGGCAATCATACAGATTGCATCTGAGGATGGCCAATGAGATGCACTGTTTGCCATTAGGTGGGAGTCTGTTTCAATGGTTTGTGAAAGTGTGATAGACATATCTCCCCCACCAGCATGTATTAGTAATGTCACATACCAGGTAATGTCCTCACAGTGGATAATCCATGCACCACTCCACCTATAGATATGCAGCATTTCCAATAAAGCAGGGTCAGACATTGCCCTGTATGCAAGTCAGAGATCACTTCTGAGTAGTCTATATGACACAAGCTACAATGACAGTTATTGCACATGATCTCCGTAGGACAGATACTGGGGATTTGAAGTTCCCTTGTGAGGAAACTTTGTGTTGTGTGTGATTGCCACTGGTGCTTGTAAAGGTACATGAGAAAATGGCACGATGTATTTAATTTAGTTATTGGAGTTTTTTTCTCACACATAATTATTTTGTTTTTAACACTGAGGTATTTTTGCAAAAGGAAGGCACGGTGATGGGAGCATCTTATGCTCTCTTGTATGCCATCATTTTTATGGCTTATTTTGAAAATGTATTTGTTTATACTTCAGAATTTTTCTTGCAATGGGTGGTCATTTATAAGCGATACATAGATGATTTGATTTTTATTTGTAAAGGGGATATGAGTGAGTTTGAGAGATTTGTGGATGAGTTGAGTAAAAATTATTTTGGTTTAGGTTTTACATATAGTCTGCATAGGCAAGTTATGCAGTTTCTTGACATCGAGCATTATGTGGGTAGTGATAGTTGGATACAATTTAGACCTTATATTAAAAGTATGGCTGTGAATATTTTTTTATTTGCAGATAGTATGCATACCCCACATCTACTGAGTTCATTATCTTATGGAGAATTAAAACAAATTTTGAATAATACATCAGAGAAACCACAGTTAGAAAGGAAAGGGAACTTGGTAAATTATAGAATAATTTGTTGAGTAGGGGATATTCTATGAATGTTATAAATAGGGCTCAGGTTAAGTTATTGGAGGCTGGCAATATAGAGTGCAGACATAAGGTTTGGATAAGCAAGGAACAAGAGGATAGTGCAAGGGATGTATTGGGCAACAGTGAGAGTAACATTTATTTTTTTACCAGATTTTCTCCATTTTCCAATTTATTGACTAAGCTAGTTAACAATCTATGTCCCATTGTTTGTCAGGAAGAAGTGATAGGTAAGATCTTTCCCAAAATAATAACTTTCTCATATGGGAGGTTTTTGAATTTAAAAGAAATTTTGAATTTAAGAAAGCCACAAGTGGGGGAGACTCACTTGGGCTCTTTTCCCCATGGGAGGTGTAAAGTTTGTGGAATAATTAAAAATTAAACTGGCAACAAAATTAATGGGAGAAGATGTATAGCCTTGGATCGGTTTGATTGCCGATCTTGTGGAGTTATATATATTATAAGATGTGGATGTACACCTACTAACTGGTATGTGGGGCAAACCAAGACAATGGTCAAAAAGAAGATTTTGGAGTATTTGGGTGATATTAGAAACTGCAATTTAGATAGTCCTGTTGCTCACCATTTCCATTCAGTACATTGGGATCTGATAGTACCTTTTTCTCTAGTGTTTTAGCCAAACCCTATGATAATAGGGGAAGTGATTTTGCACATACTTTATTACAAATGGAAAGCAGGTTTATTATTAATTATTTGCATGCCAATGGTATGAATTTAGATTTAAATCTTAATGTGCACATTTTAAAGTTTAGCTTATGTTTGAAAATGGTACATTATTGTTATAATTGGGATGGAGTTAGTCGTGTAGGTGTGTGGGTGTTCTCACTTTGCTGTATGAGAATGGTGTAATTATTACAATTATTATATTGGTTTTAATTATTCAATCATAAAGTGCAAATTGTTTGTATTTATAAAGGCTGTATATTGGTGTGGAAGTTATTCCTTGAAGGCTGTCTGGCTGAGGTACCAGAAGCACAACATTAATATACAGCAGTTTTCTGTCATTGGCTCTTTATTTTATTTTTGTAATTACTGGGGGAGTATTTGTGTTGTTGCCATGTCTGTGGTTTGATTCTCAGCTGATGTCCTTTTGATCATGTGGGTTTTCTCCAGGTGCCCTGGTTTCCTGTCACATTCCAAAGACATGCAGTAAGTGGATTGGATACTTTAAACTGGCCATAGGTATGAGTGTGTTTACGGTGTTGAAGAACTATTGTAGCAGAGCTAGCCCCTGACAGTGTGAACTTTGTCTCCAGATGATTGTCACTAGTAAAGTGACACTCTAACCCCATGTGCAAAAATAAGAAAAATGGTTTGTTGATGGAAGGATATATAACAATTTATCTTTTGTTAACCAGGTTAGTCCCACTAGGCTAATGACCTATTTTCTGAGGTGGTATTTACACTTACAAGGAGAAATTTGGACAGAGTACAAGGGAAATTCCCCTATTCTTTCAATAGGAGAGTGGATGCTAGCAGTAGTCTGTGGCACGAGTCAAAGGACAGAGTTACAAGTACTACTGAGATGGAGAATGACTATACAAAATGATTTTGCAAGTTTCTGTGAAGGTTACTGCTGAAACAGATGATACAGGATTAATCAGCAAAGTCCTTAAATGCTCAGTGAGTGAGCTGGATTTGCTAGAACCTAGTAAGGAATGGTGACTGAGGCAGTGGAGCAGATCAGAAAGGATAAGAGAGAGACAGAGAGTAGGAAGAGCTCATATGCATTAGTGCAGAGTGAGAGGATAGATGAAGTGCCAAAATAGACATTTTGCTCTAGGAGCTGGGAGCAACCAATGAAACAGCTGCAGCTGCTATTGAGAACAAGTAATAAGAAACTGTCAAAAAGAAAATGTTTGTTGGTAAATATTGCCAGCAAAAACTGTTAAAATATACAGATGCCTTGTATGGGATTACTTTTTTTTCTTTTGGATTAATGGTAGCAGATGATTGTTTCTATATACATTTAGGGAACAAAACATTTGGTAATGTAACTTGTGAAGCTTTTTGAAACTTAGAGAAACTTTAAAAAAAAAAAAAAATCTTTTAAAATCATTTGTTTATTATACTTATGTTTTTCCTCTGATTATGTTTATGTAATACATGTATTAACTAGTCCTGATGTAAAATCCTTGTATTTGTATTGTCAATCTCTGTTTTTAGTATTTTATAACTCTTGGAGCTTTTCTCCCCGGGCCTCTACTGAAAATGGACACATATCCAGCTAGACTAGCCCGGTCAACAAATGTAAAATAAAATAAAATAAATAAATAAATAAAATAGAGAAAGACAGTTATAGTTTTTTTTCAAGACCGGGGAGGCATTTATTGGCTGTAATAGAAGAATGTCATCAGAATACAGTATGACATCAAAGAATGGGAGGTCACCTGTAAGATCATTAATTAATAATGAAAACAGAATGGGACCCACAAATGAATCTTGTGGTACTCTGCGGTGATAAAAGGTTGTTAATCTGGACTTGGAATGTTCTATCCCCCATTTAACTTTGTAATGTTCTATTCCCCACGTAACTTTGGAATCACTTGATGGTACTGTAGCCAAAATTAAGTCGTCTCATAAGAATATTGTGGTTAACAGTTTTTAATGAGCTGGTCATATCTACAGATATCTCAGCAGTGTCAAAACTATCCTTAACATTACAAAAAATTGAGCCTGCTACCTTTGCCGACTAGGTTAGTCCAACTTAGCTAGTGACTTCTTTTCAGAGGATACCCAAGGTGGTATTTACAATGACTAGAGGAAATTTGACCAGAGTACCAGAGATTATCTTCTACTCTTTTCAGTAGGGGGAGCTACTCTAAGCTGTGACTTTTCATTCTTTTAAACTATTAGGATTTGTGACTAATTTAGAGGTTAAAGAAACAAACTGGGGTTCTTTAGCAACCATTGCAGCACAATAGCATGATCATCAGCAGCACTCAATGAATGCCCATGCTGCTCATTGTGTTTATATGTTGACAGGGCATGGTTTAGGGGCCAGCAGCAGTGCTGGTGGCCACAAAACAGTACTGGTGAGTATGAGCACACTATGTAAATAAAACTGCTTGCCTCTAGGCAAACATACTATGCGAGCACATCCGGACAGCTTATATGAAGTAAGGTTAGGCTGAGTACAAGACTTAAGATGCAAGGGGCATTAAATGGAGAGAATGTATACAGAATGCAATATTAATGGTGCAGACATAAGTACAAGGGGAGGGTAAATTGACAAAATGTACTACATTCAGTCAAACATGATTAAATCACAAAGAAACATTTTAAACAGGAAGACATCCATACTGCTGGAATAATTTATTTTATTTATTTATTTATTTATTTTACATTTGTTAACCGGGCTAGTCTAGCTGGATATATTTCCATTTTCAGTAGAGGCCCGGGGAGAAAAGCTCCACATATAGAGATAACAGATTACAGACAGGTAGGACTTAGACAAGGAATATTGTTATCCAAACAAGAGTAGGAGTTAAAAATTTCTAGACAATCTAAATGACATCATAATGAATATTATTACATAGTTTAAAAAACAAGGAAACAAAAAATTGAAAGACCAAGGACAGAGAAATGTACATTGTTACCAAAAGGAAAGGAGTTTAACTATCTGGATAATCTAAAATAACATCATATTGAACATTTTTGCTTAATTTTAACAGCAGGTAAAGAAAGTGGAAGACCAAGGAGGAGAGAGAAACAACAATAGAGAGAGAGAGTAGAGATACAGGTTTACAGGAAAAGAGTCATAGCCAATAGGGAGGAGAGAAATATGAGAGAGGTATGTAGGGTGGAAGGAAGCTAAGGGGAGAAATGAGGAGGCACAACAGAAGGGAGAGAAAAGAGGGTTAAGGGGGAAAATAACATTTAGTCAGGATTAGAGCAGGGACACATCCAGTGGCTTTTGAGGTATGTTCTGAATTTTTGTTTAAACAGAATAGTAGATGGAATGGAAGTAAGTTCGGTAGGAAGTTGGTTCCAGTGTTTACCGATGGAGTTTGAGAAGAGGGAGTCACCAGCTAGGTTATTAGATTTGGTTAGGGTAACTAGCAGTTTGCTAGATGAGCGGAGTGAGTTTAGATTAGCATATGGGGTTAAGAGGTTAGAAAGTACAGGTGTGTTAAGAGATTGGTAGAAAGCTCTTTGGACAAATGTAAGTTGGGAAAGAAGTAATATGTTTGCCAGTTCAAGCCAGTTCAGTTGCTGCAGATTCAGACAGTGGTGAGTTCTGAAAGGCTTCCCAGTAACAAATCTAGCTATGTTATTGTAGGTAGTAGACAGTTTGGAAAGATTGTTTTTCTTGAGGTTAGTATAGATGGGAGAAGCGTAGAGAAGAGTGGAAATGAGATGAGAGTGGGCAAGAGTAGTTTTGGCTGGGGAGGTTAAGAAAGTCTTAATTCTATAGAGAGAGCCAAGTTTCCTATTTACACATTTAATGGTATTGTTGATATGACAGTCAAAGGTAAGATTGTTGTCAATTGTGACACCTAACAGTTTGGTAGTAGGGTCGGGTGTTATAATGGTTCCATTGTTAGATAAGATAGTGAAATCTAAAGCTGGGGATCTGGTAGTAGGCTTAAAGAGTAAGAGTTTGGGGTTTTTTTGCGTTTAGGAGTAGGCAACGATTTAAGAACCAAGTTTCAACTTTTGAAAATACAGCTTGAGTATTTGTTTGAAGTTCAGAAATGGATTTAGCAGAGCAAATTAGTGTGGAATCATCAGCATATTGTATACAAGTAGCCTGGGGAATAGCTACTTGTAGGTCATTTATAAAGAGGGAGAAAAGAAGGGGTCCAAGGATAGAGCCTTGGGGGACTCCGAGTGAGATTGGGAGAAGAGATGAGAGTTCCTTATTCCAGAGGACGGCCTGTTTCCTGTTAGTGAGATAGGAACTAAACCAGTGGACAGCGTTAGGTTCTAAGGAAAGAGATTCGAGAATTTTTAAGAGGAGAGAGTGGTTGACCATGTCAAAGGCTTTGGACAGGTCAATAAAGAGGGCTGAAGATAGGATGTTATTATTACGATTTTTGTTAATAAAGTCTGTGAAGGAGAGGAGAGCGGTGGTTGTGCTATGAAAAGGCCTAAAGCCATGTTGACAGTTTGTAAGAATGTTGTTTTTTATTAAGTGGTTCATTAACTGATGGTGAACACATTTTTCCATGATCTTTGCAAGTGGGGATAAGAGAGCTATGGGTCTATAATTAGAATAGTCATAGGAGTTCCCTCCTTTATGTAAGGGTATAATGTGAGAGATTTTCCAGATATCAGGTATGGTTTCTTCATTAACAGTTCTATTAATGAGAATGGATATAGGATAGGCTATTTCAGAGGCTGCTTTTTGAAGGAATTCAGATGGCAGTTGGTCAGCTGAGGGGGAGCAAGGTTTGAGTTTGTGGATACATTTCAGAATAAAGGAAGTAGAGATGGGTTGTAGTTTAAAGGTTGGTAGCTTGAGGGATGGAAGGTCAGGGATATTAGTGTTGTCACTAGAGAGATGAGAGGCCAAGGAATTAATAGTATCAATAAAGAATGAGTTGAAGGTATTGGCTGTATCAAGGGCGGAATACTTTTCAGACCTGGAAGGGGATGGAGTGGTAGTCTGTCCTGGGTGAAGAAGTTTATTTAGGGTTGACCAGAATTTTTGAGGGTTATTGTGATTTGCTTGCTGGAGATTACTATAATAACTCCTTTTATCAGAGAAGACAGCTTTTTTGGTAATGTTTCTTAGGTGCCTAAATGTCTGATGGTCTATTGGAGATTTGCTAGTTCGCCATTTCGTCTAGGATTTGTTTCTAAGTAACATTTTTTGTCTTGTATCTTTAGATAGCCAAGGGGCAGGTTTAGATTTAATTCGGATGGAGCGTTTTGTAGCATGATTATCTAGAATTGTTAGGAATGTGGTATTGAAGTAAAGGATAGCTTCTTCAAGAGGAAGTGTCTTTAGTGGATTCCAGTTGCAGGCATTTAGTTCACTTTTAAATTGAATAGGGTTGAATCGTTTAAGATCGCGGAGGGTCCTATAGATGGGAGTATTGTTAGCGGCGTTTTTTTGTCTTAGAATATAGGTTAGTTTGTGATCACTAAAGTCATCGGGTAAAGTTCCAGATTGATATTTTAAAAGTGGTTTGTTAACGAGAATCCAATCGAGAATACTTTCTTTGTTGTTGAGTTTGTCCTAGTAGAGGTGTCTATTGTCTGTGTGAAGCCATGGAGGTTAATATGAGAGGTCGGGTTGTTAGTGTTTAACGAGGACCAGTCAAGGTTAAGGTCTCCAAGTATTATGGTTTCTTGTGGGTAGGTGGAGGTGGCCCAACTGAGGATATTTTCTATGGTAGACGAGTTATTTCCAGGAGGTAGATAAATACAGATAATATAGATGGATTTTTTTGGGTTTAGTTGAAGCTTTGAGATAAGAAGTTCAGTCTTGGTAATGTCTAGGTTCTCAGAGGGTACTAATGTTACATTTAGTTCAGTTTTGAATAATATTGCCACTCCTCCTTTTTTAGTTTTGCGGTCGAGTCTTAAGATGTTGTAACCTGGAGGAATGATTTCATTATCTGTAGTAAAGGGTTTTAACCAGGTTTCAGTTAAACAGAGAATATCAAAGGAGTGATGTTCAAGAAGGGAGTGGAGATGGGTGATTTTGTTATTGACACTTCGTATATTAAGGTGCCCTATGAGTAGAGTATTAGCATTGGAGGTTGGTATTAGTAGGGAAGAGTTTAGTGTAACAGGTAAAGCATCAGATATAGAGGCTAAGGGTCCTGGGTTTGGGTGAATGTCCCCATCAGCCAAGATGGAGTGGTGATATTCAAGGTAAGCTTTGTTAGAGGAGTTCAGTAAGTATTTTAGTTTCCTGAGCAAGAGAGTCTGGGTTTTATTATGAGACAGCCTATGATATCTAGCTAGAAGGTAGCTAGGGGTAGATGTAATATTTGCGTGAGTAAAGTTTAGGCTTTCAAAGTCAGAGGCTGTATGTTTGGGAGAGTAGATAAGGTGGCAGTTAAGGTGTGATTCATACCAGGTCAGGAAGTAGGGTAGTGTAAGAGCAAGAGAAATACTCAGTAGAAGTGTTAGCTTTAATAGAGTTGTTTCTGTTACAGAGGTCTTAGAAGATGTTTTGTAAGCTTTGATGGACATGTTGTGGAGAGAAGGAAAGGAAGAAGCAAAGGAATTAGACTCAGATAATATAATAAGTAAGATAGGTTGGAAGGATAAGTTAGAGTAAGTATTTAACTTTGGGTGGGGAGGGAAGATAGGAGGGGTAAGAGTGGGAGGTATAATTGGTAGGGAGGTGCTAGTTTGGTAGGAGGTCTGGATAGGTGTAGATGTAGAGGGGGTGTGGTGTGTGAGGTATAAGGCTAAGGGTACGTGGGGTGGGTGGGATAAGGGGGTAGGGAGGGGAGCGAAGCGGGGCAGAAACAGTCAGAGAAGAGAGTGAGTCAATCAGCTTAGCAGGGAAGCTGAACAGTACTTTTTCCTAAGCTATGTAGTTTAAGTAGAAGTTGGGGAGAGTTAGGTAGAGAAAGATGGAAAGGAGAAGGTAAAAGACAAGAGTAAATCAGGCTCAGGGTGTGTGTAGGATGTATACAGTTTGCAATAGGACCCTGAGAGGGGTAATAAAAAGTAAGTAAGCAGGAGTATTAAGATACAGTCAATTGGTGAAATTAAAATGTAGGAAACAAGAGAGAAAGGAGTGCAACAGCCAAGGAGGTAGTGTAGAGACAGTGAGAGAACAGGAGAGGCTAGGTAAGCTGGATGTTACAGCTATAGTAAAGCTAGCGAACAAAGGGGAATAATTAATGATTCCTGTGCAATTAACAGTTCATTAAAAGTAAAAGCTTTGCTTAGGTAGGTCAATAATTGTTTTTTAATATAAGCCTTGGATTAAGGATTATTTATGTTGAGATAGTGACTGGTGTGGTTTAAATTATGTGATGTATTTTATTTGTTGGTTAGGGGAACATGTGTTTTATAGGTATACATATTTTTATAAAAAACATGCTGCTTTATAATAATTAAATATATAGATTTGTAAGGACAGGATGTTGATTAAGAGGTCTCTGATGTATATTTAATAATATCTTTAGTCTAGGATTTTAATGTGTAAAGTTACGAGTGAACGATTACATCATTTCCTTTTTCATCATTTCCTTTTTTATCTAATAAGTGGGGGTGGGAGCTTTACAAGGTTATTTGAATTCTTTACCCACGTACATAAGTAAAAATGAACATTTTAGCAATGGATGTGAGAGGGCACAATGTGATATAATAAGAAAGGGGAGTAAATATAATATTAGTGTTGATAACATGCTGAATTACAATAACAGTACGGAGAGCGAATACATTAGCGTTATCCTCACAGACTGCAGTTACTGAATATGACATGCTGTAGTGCTGTATTCTCTACTTCATCGTGTATAAGCAAGAAGAAATGAGCCATACAGCTGTTGAGTCATGCAGATCAGAAAGGGGCATTTATTTATTTATTTTATTTTATTTGTTTGACATTTGTTTAAAACAAAAAACAGGAAGGAGACTAGCAAAATCTTCCTTCTATACACTTTAATATGGTGAAGCGCTTTTCATTTGTTAAATAACAAACTTCATCAGATCAAATAATGCTTACACACAAGCGCCTTAAATAACCTTGTAAAGCTCCCACCCCCACTTATTAGATAAAAAAGGAAATGATGAAAAAGGAAATGATGTAATCGTTCACTCGTAACTTTACACATTAAAATCCTAGACTAAAGATATTATTAAATATACATCAGAGACCTCTTAATCAACATCCTGTCCTTACAAATCTATATATTTAATTATTATAAAGCAGCATGTTTTTTTATAAAAATATGTATACCTATAAAACACATGTTCCCCTAACCAACAAATAAAATACATCACATAATTTAAACCACACCAGTCACTATCTCAACATAAATAATCCTTAATCCAAGGCTTATATTAAAAAACAATTATTGACCTACCTAAGCAAAGCTTTTACTTTTAATGAACTGTTAATTGCACAGGAATCATTAAGCCCTGGTCATCCATATGAATGTAATAATAATTGCCACATTAATTCAGCTTTTTCCAGGTGCAATGTCCATGGACCCTCCCTAGGTTGTTCCTTAACCTGCTGAATAGCACAAAACTCAGAATTATGTTCACTGTGCATATGTACATGCTTGGCCAATGCATTAGTTAAATTACATTTTTGATGGCATACAAATGCTCATATACCCTTTTCTTAAGGGCTCTCATTGTCTTTCCTGTATAGTAGGCTGGACATTGCTTACACTTTGCCACATATACTACCCCCTTCGAATTGCAATTCAGTTTATAATGCATAAAATATTTCCTACCCTTTATCTCATCATATTGACCCTGATAAATAAATTTACAAAAATTACACATCCCACATTTTTTCATAATTCCTCCTGATGTCCTATTAACATTATGAGATTCTTGATGTTTCTACCTCTCCTTGCTATCATCCTAATTCCATTCTGAAATGTATTACAAATGGAAGGCTCGTCATCGATCACCCTCCAATTTTTTAAGATTATTGCTTTAATTTCATAAAAATGTGCACTAAATGTTGTAATAAAGGCACTAACATATGACTCTGGTGATGCCTTTTGAGGTGGAAGTGCTTAGTCGTAGTTGTATTTGCAGTATTTGTGCTTCAATATCTTAATAAAATAACCAGCATTTTTTATACAGAGCCTGTGTACGCCTGTGGAATTCTTTTTTAGTTTTGTTTGTTTGAGTACTTTTAATAGTGTGCAAGTCCCCACAAAATATGTGCCAAGTCATCCCATGTACTGACATCCCAGTGTAAAGTTTTCTCCAGACTGATAGCTGAATGAAAACAGTTTGTTACCTGTGACACTATGATGATGTCATCCACTGCAAAGTGCACTGTAACACTGTTAAAGTCAGACTTCTGTGGTGCTGTGAGCATTAAGTAATATGTTCTGTAGTTTATGTAACTAGTTATGTAGGATATCTAATCTCACTGCTATAAACTTGCGTGTGAGACTAAGTCCTTCCACTCTCACTCAAGTAGCATTCAGGTTACTTTTACACTATTTCATGACTGCACAACAATTTCATTCAGCTCTCCCAGCATCGTCTTCTCAGCATACACTGAAGAACGCCATCCCCTATAAAGTACACTCTGATGCTATTAAATTCTTGCTTCTGTGGTGGAGCTAGCATTAAGTACTGACTTGTCTACCTTGTATAACCAGGTGGGTAGGGATACTAATCTCATAACAGTCAACTTGTGTGTGTGCGTGTGTGTGTGTGTGTGTGTGTGTGTGTGTGTGTGTGTGTGTGTGTGTGTGTGTGTGTGTGTGTGTGTGTCTTCATTCAGCTATCAGTCTGGAGACAATTTTACACTGGGATGTGAGTCCGCATCTATATCAGACCTTCCTCCCAACATCTTCTTCTCAGCTTACATTGATGATGTCATCCTCTAGCAAGTGCACTCTGACAGTGCTAAAGACTGACTTCTGGGGGTAGCCCTACTGTTGCATTACATAGACACAGCTTGCATACTTAGGTATGATGTTTGAATCTGCCCACATCAACTTGTGTTTGGGTTGGTGGTATGTTATGTTGAATTTATGATGTTTTGAATCTCTTCTCGTTTGACTCCCACTTAAGAGAAGCTTTCACATGGCTCTCTGAATCTAACATTTGTTTTTTCCCTCTATCCAGATAACATCCTTTCTGTGGAATATTGAGAATGTCATCATCTCAAAGATGCATACACACATCATGAAGCAGAGACCCTCCATGACCCTCTACAAGCTATCCCAAGACCACTGGATGTGTGACTGCTAATTCACTCATGAGGTGATGCCCATGTCCCATATGGAAAGAGGCAGTATGTAATAAAATCAAACACATACGCACATACCCCTACTATCTTCCCCAAGATAGTGATTTGGGTTAAATGTGATAATAATGGTTAGGATTTTATGGGCTCTTGGCTGTTAGCCTAGTAATCTCCTATGACTCTATGAACATTGCATGTACTGATGTTGTTGTCCCCCATATGTCTTATGTTAATATGTGGATGTATTGTAGTCCTACAACAGTGTATTCCAACCTGGGAGTTGAACTACAGTATTGATACCTGCTGCTGCCATTTGGTTGCATGTTCCTTCCATAAAAGCTGCAGTAATATGTCTCCTGAGGTCTATTGACATGGCATGATTCTATGTATATTATTGCCTTACTAGGGTATGTGCTCTTGTAGCAGAGTATATCAACATTCTACACAGTTCTCATTCAACCATCACTGTGAAAGCTGCAGAATGGCCTAGGTGTGCATGTGTATACCCATTATCTGGAAATGTTATCTGGTATACAGTAATATTATGTCATAGTGATTACATGGGCAGATGCACCTGGGTTCATCAATGTGTTGTAATGTTGTTATATACATAAATGTATGACATTTTAAGATTCACTTGCAGTCTTGACTAATTCATTGTATGCACTATTGTTTTACTATGCACAAGGATTATACAGGTGTTCCCCAGCAGCATTGTGTGACTTTCAGCATTTGTGTTATTAACTGTTTTGCATGAACCGCATCCACCTCAGTTGTAATGTGTCCCTATATGGTGTCAGGGCTCTATCCCACATATTTCCACTGACAAACATACATGTATTTGATGTCCAACTGAATTAATGACATGAAATAGTTAGAGTTGTATGACTCTGTTAACAGTTCCACTGTGTCACATATGATTCACACACAATGTTTTATTTGGAGGTGATGTACAGCTTGAAGTCCAATTATGCCATAGATACACCTGTAGTGTAACTGTACTGCATCACAGGCGTACCACTACATGACATCTGTATTACTACTTGATAGTTTTCACATTAACACATATGTATTTAAATTAGCATTTCATGGCAGTATAACATTTTCACTATCATGTGGCACATGTGTTGAGGTTTGACATATACTTATAGAGTGTGTTTGGTATGTGTACGATATTACAGTGACAGCTACCTCGATCACTGACACTTGACTTTGCATTGCTGTAATATCTGTGCACATGGGCTTAGTTGAGGCATTGCCATAAGTCTGACATACTGGTGTACTATTCACTATCATGGATCACGTCTTAATTCCCACAACAATTGCATATACTTCAGAGAATATCCATTGCTATTACATATGGCAGATGCATGCAATACCCAGCTGTGTGTAGGAAATCTACTCATAATATTGTGATGATTGTATGTGTTGTTCTCCATATGGCCAATACCTATGTCTTGCAGGAGTGCTTTAGTCAAGTGTACCACATTTGGCACAGTGAGCTCCCAAACATCTGAGAGGTCATACAGAACTATTCTCTTGGATTCATACCCAATAGGATTTGACAGTGCAGATTTTCCTTCAAGATGTTCTAATAGTTGAATTTGTGATATGTCTTTCTGTGTTGCATTCAGTAAATACAGAGCTCAGTAACAACATCGATGACATGAGTTTGATTCTTGCAGGGGGGACTGTGGCTTGTGTGTGATGCAAACCTATCAACTAGCCACAATTGCCCTGATTTTACCTCCAGGTTAAACACTGCCCCTCTTAATACCTCAAAAAAGTGGTCACTTTTGGGAAGGGGTGGGGAGTTCCCCTTATAAAACACTGACAATGTTACTGTGAACCATGTATAGTAAGTTATCATCACATATTCTGTCAATGCTGGAGATTAATGGTCATAATATTTTAAAAGTGTCCATGACTGTGCCTGTTTCTTTCTACATTTGTTCAGGAGTCTGTTGCTATGAGTCCCTGACTGGTTGATTACTATGGTGATATGTCAGTTATATGCAAGCAAGGCATTTTGCAGATCTTCAGAGTATGCACATATTCCCTGTTGTATATACCGTCCTCCTGTGGAATTCTTTTTTTGTTTTGTTTGTTTGAGCATTTTGGTTTGTAACATGTGTTTGTTTGA
This sequence comes from Protopterus annectens, assembly GCF_019279795.1. Lineage (NCBI taxonomy): Eukaryota > Metazoa > Chordata > Ceratodontiformes > Protopteridae > Protopterus > Protopterus annectens. Next base: position 251,292,581 of record NC_056725.1, on the reverse strand, counting down.
CACTGTTAAAAGTAATTTGCACAATTCCTGGCTTATGCATTTTCAGGTGTGATGCAGGACTAAAGTCTGACAGTATACTGAAAATGGATGGACCTGGATGACTTCAGTAATTGAGTCTGGAGTTGTGATACATACCTCACAATACATTCTGTTGTACTATTATACTTGTGTTATGTGAGATTTGTAGATGATTGCCAGAAAACTACTGTGTCCTTCAGAGATATGCAACTACATTTTTATCACATAACCATCATTGTCATGCTAAACCAGTTACACACATAATCACACATAATCAACTGGGGTTCATATGTCAGTCATTAATGAGATATGATAACTAATAAAGTATGTGTATGTAGCAGTAATGATACCTTTCTGTCAGTCAACCTGCTATACATAGCTATTGGTATGTAGAATTACCTTCATAATCAAAGTTTTCTAAAAACTATAGTGAGACACACTTACTAAAAGGTAGAGCATGCTAGATTTGAGCCTTGGTTCTCCTATTTCTGACCATGAACTCACTGCCCTTACACCTGGTGGCACAAAGAAAACTAGGAAGCAGCTATATTTTCTACACTCAGTACTGTCCAGAGGGCTGATGACACAATTTATCACTGATCCTGCTTGCATGGAGGAATGCAAACCAAATTCAATTTTTCACTTTTTTTCCTTAAGCAGACTTCTGCGGTGGGGCAGCGGTAGCGTTGTTGCCCCACAGCAAGAGGTTCTCCCATTTGATTCTAGGCTGGAGTGCAGGGAGTGCCTTCTGTGTGGAGTCTGTATGTCCTCCCCGCGGTTGGGTGGGCATTCGAAACACATGCATAAATGGGCGTGCCTTCATTGAAGGATGAACGTCGAGCTGGCACCTCGGCATTCATGAAAATCTACTGCCAATCATTAGCGGACAGGAGTTCTGCTGTGGCAACCCCTAACCGGGAAAAGCTGAAAGACAACAACTTTTATCCTTAAGCAATGCACTATGTTTGTGCTTCAGTAGGCAATGCAAAAATGGAAAAGGCAATAGCTAACACATAGTATTTCTGTAAGTACTCATTATGACCTCTCTCAATAAAAATATTTCCTGTGGGACTCAAATCCTGATTTATTTGTGTTCTTTCTTTTCTAGCTCACGTTTACACCTTGTGGCATAGAAAGACAATTTCTGTAGTCATTACCATCCATAGTGCTGAATGCTACACAATGATGCTAAGCATGTTTGTACTCTATAAGGTGACTGAAATTAAATTTTACACTTATCCATGTTTATGTTATGCCATGTACAACACTCATGGTAAAGACAAAAGTAAATAAATAAATAAAAAGGGAAACAAAACTTAAACAATTTTTACAGCTCTGTATTTGAACCTTCAGACTACTGCACTTATACAACACAGGGGTAGTGGGTTATCTCTTTTTGCCAGAGACACAGCTTTACAATGTTAAACAAATCATGTGACTACAAGCAATTCATATTTCATATTCAGTATTAAACAGTTCATAAGTTGGACATTCTCAGTTGATTATAAATATGTAGATAACATATTTAGTGGAATGAATGATCACACAATATTTATGAATGTCTTTGCAAAAATGCAGCTCTGCTTCTCTTTGCATTCTGGAAATCCTTCCCTTATCACTGCTTTACTATCACACATGCAATCTCTAGTGCATATTTTCTCATATTTCTTTCAAGGTGTGATACAAATACATGGCAGTCAGCAACAGTTTTCAGCAAAGGCAGGAACCTGTGCTATTATGCCAAGGAAATATAAATATGGGGTGTTTAGTTTTGTTTAAAAGCTCACTGCAGTAAGTTCCACACTTTGTAAGTGTATCCTCATTAACACACCCACTTTAGGGAAGTGTGTCTGTGCACTAATTTGTTTTGCTTTAGGCAGAATAATCATTCACAGCTGCAAACCATTAGCCCCCAACAATGGTGTAGAGGCTGTGCTATGTTTACATGTGCTACACGAAGTGAAAGGTTGGTATTCAGCCACTCTAATGAGTTTATACCTTATTTGCATTTTCAAAGTGTTCAGAAGGCTGAATCTACACAGAAACATAACAGTGTAGCTAAGGAACTTGAATGGGAGGAGACAATTTTCAGTCATGCTTATTGCTCCACTTGTGAGAATGTAGGTATAAGTAGAGTTTTTGGACTGCTTTTTCTATAGTCGGTATTTCAGTCACATAGGGCTGGTTATTTGGAAAACTGCATAAGTATATATTACCGATGTCAGTCATGTCAGATATTGATGGCATTGCTGGACAATTCAAACATATTCTACTTAGCTACATTTACAAGTACCAGTTTTGCAGGTATATGGCATTCTTTCATATTCTTACACATTTATTTTTCTAGTACAGGTTCCACAGTTGCATTAACTGCCCTTCAGTTATAACTGTTGTTATTCAAGGCTGACTCTGTCTGATGTTGGCAGTACACAGCTGTTACACAAAGAAGTAAAGGTTGTGAGTATTGCATAGGATGAAAGGTGCATCCCTTAGATAGTCAGCATGTGTGCTCTCCTTTGCCTCTTGGCCAGGGAGAAAGCATATTGTGAACATCTATATCACCTACACCCACAGCAGCTGGGGTTTCCCCCTCTGATTACTCACCTGCATGTGGATGTGATGTTTCTACCCCTTGGTGTTCCTGCTGCATCTGTTGTCACAGAATAATATTGTGTAGGATAGCAAAAGCTGTAACAATTTTGGCACAAGTACTGGGAGCATACTGCAGGGAACCTCCAATGTATCTAGGCACCAAAATCATGACTTCTGCAGCCCATACTCTATGATGTTTATTCTTCAAGTGTGTGTGATTCATTATAGCACTCTTCCATGGGTGTGGGTGCATTTTTGATGGGCATCATTAGCTATGGTTCCAATGCACACCCTAAATACTGCAGTAAATGGCCTTGTGGGATATTACCCCTGCAAAACCTCTGGTAGAACTGTAAGGTGTGTCAGATGTAGGAGTCATAACTGCTGGGGTTGCCAGCATACACATTTGGGATGATTCTCCTACCATTACACAAGACCTGATTTTTAAGGGAGTGGAATACATTTATGTTGATATAAACCTTCTCTTTTCCTTTGGTGGTGATTTTATCTCAATGTGGGCACATTCTATGGCACTCAAGATTTCAGGCAAGTGTGCTATGGGGTAGAGTTCTTGCATAGTTCTAGATCTGTCCTCAGGGGTATGAGGGGAAATATATATATATATATATATATATATATATATATATATATATATATATATAAAATCACTGCTATGCTGTTACATAATATTCAGGAACTGGTGTGCGATCCTGGATGCTGATACCTGTGACACTCCTAGAATTTCCACTATGAGTCTCTGAAACATTCCTGTAGCTAAAATTCTAAGTGTTATACATACCTTGGTCTCCACCAGTAGGGGTTCCCCTTGGTTTGCTCTTGGCCTCAGGTGATGATGACAGAGGTTGCAAAATTCCTGGAGTGTGTTTCTCTCTCTACCTTGTAGTGCTCTTCTATTTCTACTTCATGCAGACCATGAAAAATTAAACAGGGTCTAAATTCCCTTCTCCTCCTTGCTCAAGGTCTATCAGCAGCAGCATAGACTTGTGCCTGTTGGACATGCACATGCAGAAAAGCAGCAGCAGCTCCTAACATTCTTGCCTTCCTGTGTAGTTTCTGTAGCTGTATTACAAAAGGTTTTACAGTACAAGGCAGATGGGTACATGAAGTGTACATGATTACTTTATAACTTGCTGAATAGTTCTGCCATCTTGGATTGGTTGATTAGTATATAATTCAGCTGCTTATACATTCATTAGAATGCCACAATGTTTACCTGATTTGCAGGACTCTACACTTTGTGTAGTGCTGTTTACTGAATACAAATCCGCATGCTATTGTGCATATTTTATACCTCTCCGCAAATATGGCACGACTGAATCCTGTAGGTTTTATTGTATCCAGCCATTGAGAGTTGAACCTCCTACCTATCTATTTACAGTATCTAGAAAACACATTATTAGCAGCAAATACCACAGGTGAAGTCTGACTATTAACGTAAGAAAATGTACTTGTAAAATGAAGACCTTGTCATTGTGTTGCACAGAGGATGAATCTGATAAAAGTGGGATAAAGTGCAGAGGGACGTGTGTCCAAAATTAAATTCTTCTACCCAGTGGAAGTGGACACATCACATCTGCTGTTAAGGTATTACTTAAAGAACCAGACACACACACACACACACACACACACACACACACACACACACACACACACACACACACGCGCGCACACACTTTCACCACTGTGAAAATAGAACCTCCTACTTATCTAGGTACTGAATTTAGAGAGCACAGAATAAATCACAGAACCATATGAGAAGTCTGATTCTTAAGAGGACAGAGTGTAATTTTAACAGGGTGACCTCATCATTGGATTGCAGAGACAATGTTTGTGTTAGAAGTGGGATAAAGTACAGCTGTGTCCAAAGTTAATTTCTTCTGAGTGGAGGAGGACACAGAACATTTGTCACTGAAACATTACTTACCTGTCATTAGAAAAACACACACAAGTATAACACTGTGAAAACTAAACACCTTCCTAGTTACAGAATCATCAGAACACATTATGAATTTCAAGTAACATAGAAGAAGTCTGACTTCCATGATATGAAAATGCACATTTGTAATTAGTAAAACTTTACTTTTGTAACATCAGCTACTGTGCAACACGTTTTGTGACAAATGCATATGGCTGGACAGGTCATTGTAACAACACTATGAGTGTTCTATGTAATGACTTACTTCTCTGGTAAGATTTATATACTGTCATTCATGTATATTGAATTACTGTGTGGGACATGCACCTATTTCACAGTATGAGGTATCGCTGACAATCACAATTGCAAAGCAGTGTATTGTCAAGCAAGCATTTGTGACGGTTCATCCTGGGATGATTGCGTGTAAATGGTTATTGTGTCACTGTCAGTTTTCTTGTCCCATGGTTGCAAAATGTGTATTGATAATACAAACAGGCACTTCCTATATATGACATTGTACTTCTGAATAACAGTGATGAATTGTGTGTGAAAAGGTTACACACCAATGTAACACAGCTGCAACTGTAACCAATGGAGTGCAGGTATACTTTAACAGACTGACTTAACTGAGCCAACATCACTCTGAAATTAAGATACCTTGGTTGCAAAATACAGAAGTTGTACAACCTGCCCAATGGATTATCTTTTGTAAATATTTTTATTTCTGTCCCTGAAGTGCAGCACTAGCAAGCTTTTTGCAGTGTTGATGCAAAGTATTAGTGCGTGAGTAATCATATATTGAAGTGATGAACTTAGACTGGGAATTAACAGTACTCCATGGAGCTCTATGCCAAACTTTGTGCAAATATTCTCAAACTGCCCCCCAGTTAGATTACATACAGCTTATCTCCACACAAAGCATTATTCATAAAGCCAATGACTGCCCTGTCTTTACTCCTATTCTCTGTTCCTATCACTGCTTCGATCTAATGAACATCTGTTCAGCAAATATAAACCCCACAAATCCTCTGGCCAAATCTCTGCTCATAATCTGTCACAAAAACTGAATTCTGTCCCTCTCTCTAACTCTAACATCTCCAACTGCAAAGAACTACTAAAATGCTACCTAAATAAAACATGTCTCTGCACCTGCACTACACCAGGCTGAACTAGTCTCTCCCTCCTTCCACCACCAGCATACTTGACTATGTTCAGAAGCATGGAATTAGTAAAATCTGTTTCTTAGACAAAGAAAAATATATTTTGCCTACACTATATTATCTAATTATTTATTTTCTAGAGGGTATACTCAGTGTCTTTGATGTCATCTCTATGAACTACAACTTGTGAATGCTTTATCTGTAGGCAATGTTCTTTTTCAACTTGTTATAGCTGTCTAAATATTTGCACTATGTATGCCTAGGTTCACACTTCATGAAATGAAGCTGCATTTTTACTTAGGTAATATCAAAGGATCATAGCAAGTTACTAGGCTACTGGACCTGTGCCCCTTATAAGCCTAGCCCAGAGTTTAGCCCATGTTTAGACAAGTCAGCACCCAAAACCCCTGTCCAACAGGGACACAGGTGGAATCCCAGGGGGTGTTTTCTGTTTCCCATCCAGTTATCCAGGTTGCACTTGAAAAGGGATAATGAGGTACTTACTCAGCTTTGACATGGAGAAGGAGTCTATTCCACAGATGATGGAGTCTCTGGGACACAAATCTGTCCCACCAACAAGTCCTATTGATGTCACAAACTAGGTTGAGGTTCTGCATTTGGGTTACTTGAGTGGATCTTGACTTGCGGATATGCAGCAGTCCCATCAAGGCAGGGTCTGAGATTGCTTGGTATGCCAGACAAAGGTCACCTCTGAGGAGTCTGTGTGAGACTGAGAAGAGGGGCAGGGCTTTTAGCTTATCTGTGTAGGGTGGATATTTGAGGCCCTGGATTCTTCTGGTGAGGAACCTCTGTCGTCTCTCCAGCTGCTGGATGTGCTTTGCGAGGTACATGCCGAAGGGGCCATCGTACTCAATAATTGGCCTTATAAGGGAAAAATACAGGGATGTTATGACCCCCTTGTCCCTGGATGAGGTACCCTTACTTATTACTAGATGGGCCATATAGAAAGCTTTCCATGCAATGGAAGCAACATGGTGGAAAAGTCAGGTTGCTGTCAACCTGTGTGCCCAAATCCCTCACAATTGATTGCGTGTTTAGGACATTGTTATTAATGTGATAATATGTGGGGACATCACTCTCCCCAAAGGGGATGATGATACATTTTTTGGCATTCAGCTTGTGGCCATGTTTCTAGCACCAGTCATTTATTTGGGTGAGACTCTCTTGGAGGATGTCCACATAACTTGGGGAATTGATGACCACACCAAGCTTGCAGGAATCTGGTTTTGGCCTGCACCTCAGAGAAGTATATGCTGAATAACAGTGGCCCCAAGACTGATTCCTGGGGTATGCCACTTGTTATGAGTCTACTACTTGAGGTGTCTTCCCCTATTTTGATTAGGTGGCTTCTATCAGTGAGCCAGTTTGATACCCATTTGATAACATATGAATTGATGCCTAGTTGAGATAGTTTATCTACTCTGCCTGAGTGGGGAATAGTGTTGAAGGTTTTGGCCAGGTCATGATATGCAGTGTGCACTATCTTCCCCTCGCCCATGGCTTTGGTGACAGTCTTAAAGAATTCAACCAGATTTAACAGACATGACCTCCCCTTGATAAAACCAAACTGTATGGGGTTGAGTGTTTGGAGGTTTCCAATGTCCCTGCTAATGAGGTTCATGATAATCAATTTCATGGCCTTACAGATCAAGCTAGTTAGGCTGATAGGTGTATAACTTCCCGGATCAGTGGACGTGCCACCTTTGAGTAAAGGGATGACAGTGGCTGCCCTCCATTTAGCTGGGACAAAGCCTGTACTCAGGCTTTGGTTGAATAAGTGCCTAATGGTGTTGCAAGTTCATGCCTGAGTTCATGTAGAATGCAGCCTGGGATGTTATCGGGTCCCATGGAGGCTGTATTTTTTGTGTTTGAGATATTTGTCATAATCTGAGAGAAAGGCCAGGGAGAGCTAAAGGATAGGTCTAAAGCCCAAGTGCTTAAACCAAATCTAAGAGGCTTAGAATAACATTTACAATTTAAACAGGCTAGAAACAAGCAATAATAAATGCAGCAGAAAAGATGCAACTGCACACTTTAAAGAACAAGTAGCTTAAAAAGCAAGATGAAGTAATAGAATAGGAAACACAAATACTGTAAAAGCAGCTGAGAAATGATGTCATTCTTTTGTATTAGTAATTATGTAACTGTAACTATATTATGTATGTGATGTCTCCTCTCTGGGCCAGTAATAAAGGAACCTCAGTCCTCACTACTGACACTGGAGAGGGATGTTCACTTGGAACAAAAATAGATAACACACAGTATTTCTAGATGCAACTGTCTGCATCAATCACAATTTCCCTTAAAAGCACACAGAGAGCTCACTCAGTCCGGGGTCTGGATTTCTCTCTCTTTCTCCCTCCAGGTCCTCAGTAAGAATCCCCACTGGCATAGCTATAGAGCTGAGTCCTCAGCCGAGTGTCCAAGCCAAGTCCTCCAGCACCCGATTTGTGAAACCAGTGCTTCATGCCTCTGCTGCAAACAGCTGACACACACACTCTTTGACATTTGATTTGGACACACACACACACACTTTGGAAAGGCTGGCAGAGATTTACTGGCTATGTCCTGCCCAAAATATAAGGTAGTTACTGTCACCAGACACTCAAAAATCAGCTAATCTAAGGCTCTTACAAGGGTACCCAAGAGTACCCAGTTATACTGAGTGAAATTAATATTAGTACAAATTGTGATGTTTTAACCAATGTAGTAAGGCTTTCAGAAGTGGCCACAGAGTGACCAAATAGATATGAGTACTCTCAAAGATTAAAACATTCTCCAAAAGTCTAGCCACAATGGAAAGTTTAAATATATTTAATAATAAAAGAACATGAAAATACTAAATATCTATTTACAACAAACACCAGGGTTATAATCCCAGGAAATATTAAAGTAACACAGATTAATAGATTCACACAGATACAGGAAAAACAGTATTACTAACTCTTATTAGTAGTAGTATTATTGAGTAACTAATCTCACTATATTTTCCTGATTGATCTAAAGAATTACAACTCCCTGGTCACTTACTAGAGCAAGGCAAGATGAAGTAGGTGAGTAGTCCTATTTTGTCAGGTTCCAAAAACAGAGTACTCTCAGACTTCAGTCTCATCTAGTATTAAAAAAAACATAAATTCACTGATGGATTTCAGAATGACATCACGTACATCTGGTCATCTGACTTCTGGTTCCCATGCTACCCCCATTACTGGAAACTGAAACAGGATCTCACACACATGTTACCATACACACAGGTAGAGCTTTGCTAAGATCTGTTGCAGTTTCTGGAAGTCATAAAACAATAAAACACTTCCACTTTTCCTACAGGAGCTACTAAACCATTCTCTGGCACAAATATTTAGTCTCTGTCTGCAATTAGAACTCTAAGATACAATCTTTATGGCCTAAACCATGTAATTTAATTTCTTACTACTTTTCAAAGTTACCTGCACTGAGATTAACCTCTTCTATTCCAGTATCCTCTGTTTAAACATATACATTTAATCAGTTACAATACAGTCAGCACCCACTGTTGATACATTTTTAATACATGCTTTACATATACATTTTCAACAAAAGCATCTGTACAAATCAGTTTGATATACAAATGACATATCATTCTTTACAAAATTCCAACTAGCTGTGGTAGCATATGTTACACATCCATGGCTCTACTTCTCCTGGAATAGCTGGAACTACCTCACATTGTCACAATGTCAATGTGGGGCTTTTATCCCTTGGCCTGTTCTGAAAATGGGAATATTATCCCAGGTGATCTTTCTTGGTAAACAGATCAATAAATAGAAATAAATAAAATAAGCAGTATACATATCAAACCATGTCTGAATCTGATGGAATATGGAACAGATATGTCTTATAGTCATGTTTCTGGTGTCATGATTTACACATATGTCATGACAGTTGCAGCTGATGCAGGTGCATACTGAAACTCATGAGGGACCAATAATGTAATTGCTGGTTGAAACATGGCTTATGAAAACAGATTGTAATCAAGGTTTGTTTGAGGACACAGAATGAGTGGGAAGAGATGGATAGAGTGTTCATTTCTGTACATATTTGTGTCATATTACTGTTCACTTTATCATAATTATTCAGGCAAGATCTGTATAAGACAGTGTTCACTACAGGGAGCAAGCACATTAATATAGCAGCAGAACAATAATTTGTTAAAAAAATATGTAGCTAACAGTTATACCCAAAGGAATCATTCCAATAATTCAAAAACACTTTGGCATACACTGGGATCTGAACATTGATGGTATTCCAAAAAAAAAGCTACAGACCTGAGTATTATCAGACCACACCACATAGGAACTCCTATATCACATTGTTCAAATATGATAGCAGACTGAGGCATAGGATAATATATGTTTTACTCTTCCTTATCCTCCTGACAGTTGTAAAATCAGATAACTTGTACATTACATCCATTTGAACAACAAAATATGCAACAATAAATACAGATTATGCATATCTATGCATATGGCAGATAATATGAATGTGGGAACACATAAAGAAATGAGGCATTGATAGATCAAGAAGATTCTGACAGAAGCAGGATAATGGAGGATCAACACAATATGTAGGCAACAGCTACATACAAAATAGTGCACTAAAAGGTTAATAACACTTTGCTAATCTATAAATCTGTGCCTTATCTCATCACACCACAAAGGAACTCCTGCATCATATAACTTCAATTGCATAACTGAAGTGAAAGTGAAAACTTATTGCGGCAGAAGGGGTGAACAAAAGATAGGGAGAGATGGAGAGAGACATAGCAACAGTATTGTTTCTGGGACATATAGGACCATATTTATGGTGTGTCACTCTTACTTATTTCCTCATTATTAATCTTATATGCTCTGTACAACAAAGTGCTTCCTATATGGAACAAGAAGGTGTAGAACAGTACAACCAACATTAAGATATAAGCAGGATAAGGGGAGCTTACTCAGTCTCCCAGTTGGGGATGCAATGTTTTTGCAAGTGCTTTTTTTGCTCCAGCATTTCAATGATATGGTAATGAAATGTTGTAACTGGTGATAAATGCAGACTTTTGATGTTAAACATATGATAGGAATATAAAATATCATGAAGTAGTAATTTGACATATAGCTTTCATTGAACCCATGACATAATACAAAAACATGAGTCTGCAGACAGGGAAATTATCTCACCACACCACATACTAACTTCTAGTTCATTATATCTAACAGCCTAACAACTGTTATGCTAACTATTTCAAAGTAAAGCCTTTAGTCAGTATTCTAATAATGCAGTAGACTTAATCACATTTGTGCAAATGTAGCCATACTACATCAGGGAAATTTAAAATCTTCAGCTTTTTGCAATAGTAAGTTAAACTGCATTCAACATCCTTCAACATTGGTGTGAGATGCCAACTAACCTGCATATGTACTCTTTGCCTAATACAATCAACAAGGGCTACTGGAGTAGGCATGTGTGCTTGATATAAAAGTTAAGGTATGACTGCTCAAGATGATATACAGAGATGGACTGAAAATATGTCTCTGCCTTGCAATCAGACCTGAAGCATTACATACCCCATGCCTCTCTGAGATGAGTTAGTCTCTCTTGATATGCCTTACAGTTTTCTGCTATCTCTGCTGCAGCTGTACAGTACAGAAATGAAACAGTAGATACACAAACGCATAATGAACACCTGCGCCTGCTAGCTGATTAATGCCATATCATAGACAGGTGATGGGTCAGTATACTTACAGGATTGAGTGGTGTTTGCAGTCATAAAATCATCCTCCCATCACTCAGGAGGTCATTCTTAGACTTCATCATGTTGCTGTAGTGCTGACAACATTGCACCCAGTGCAAGAGATGCCAATTTCATTGGAGACAGTCTTGACCAAGCTATTCAAAGCCTCAGCCTTATACAGAGATCTGGTATAATCCTTCTGCAGCAGCCTCCAGCTACAGAACTTCATAAGCAGTGCCACATAAATCCTACACTTCACAACACCTCACCATTGTGTTGTAAATGGAGGATCATCCCTACCATCACCCCCCATGTCTGCAGTAGTCAAGCTAGACATATGGGTCTGAACTTGTGCCCAATTCAGATCTTACATATAATGCTTGTGCACAAAGACACATAGACTTACCAAGTGCATTTGTACTACTGAAAGCACAGCAATGGCTTGCCAGACACATTGGCACTGAGTACATCAAAAAGCATAGAAGATATGAAGTATGACAGTGAGATTTGGGCACTTGTGATGCTCAAACTAGTGACACATGTTACATTGTTAAACATTGAAATACTTTATGGTATTTGTTAGGATTAGTGCCGTTTGGAGGAAAAATGGTATGAGTTTTGACATATGGGCTGTTGGAACTTACTCACTAATATGATTGAGTAGTACCACCTAGGAATTGAACCTGTAAGAAAAAAATATATAAAATGTTAAATTTTGCCAAAGGAGATCTTACTTTTTAATTTGGCAATTAGATGTATACAAATTTAATAAATGAATAGAGACATACTTCAGAGATATATGTATGTCTGTAACTTTACTTAGTCATGGGACTGCATTTCTATGTAAAAGGCAGTATTTCTGTGTGTAAATACATCTCAGATGCATGCAGTTTCACAATATGAATAATAAATGGTGGTTTAGGTTATACACAAACTTTTCTAGACATTTTGTCATAAACACATAATTATGATATGTGATAACTCATAAAAGTTATAACAAACATATTATTCACATCATACCTATGCATGTGCATTCTACATTAAATATCATCATTGTCTTGTTTAATATAATTTACACACATTATATCAGGCTTCTGTTGCAAGCAGTAATGATACATTTGGTGCAATAAACATAGCTGTGCTACTCATGTGCATTTACTGTGAAATTCTTAATCAAAATGTTGCAACAGATAGTATTCTGACCTCCTCTGTAAAAGTATATGCCAACTAGACTGAAACCTTGCATCAGCTGTTTTTTTTTCTAAACTCACTTCACTTACACATCATGCCACACAGCTAGTTCCCTGACATGTGGAGTTTATTCCCTGAGCACTATCCCGAGTGCTGACAAGATGCACACTGGCACCAGACTTGTTTGTGCTACAGAAGGCATCTGAAATTACATTTTAACTTTTTACCTTATGAAGTAAACCCTGTTTGTGCACTTCTGAGCACAGTGCAATTGCAAAAGGCATTAACAACACAGGAAACATTAAATGAAAATGACATCAATCAAAGTGTATACCTAACAATGACAAGAGCAAGAAGCGCATTCCAGTGACACATTCATTCTTCTATTTCCTTGCTACATCAGAACTTTAATTTCTGGCACACATTATCAGGATTGTAGTTAATGTCAAATAAAGGTAAAGGAGCTAGTCAATAGCTCACATCTTGTTAGCAATACTGAGAATAGATGAGTTTGAAACAACAGGACTTCTGCGAAACCCTGATTGTTAATGTGTGTAAATATGTATTCAGACCCACCTCTTTAAAATTATTACTTAACTGGATTTGAAGCCTACATCACATTCCTTCTTTCTCCAAACTCACTTAACTTCGGCCTTATGTCACAGAGAAAGTTTCCTGAGAGCTGCATTTTCTTCACTGAACACTATCCAGAGTGCTGACAGCCACACACCAGCACCGGGCTATGCTTCAGAATGCAGCCTAAATTAAATGTTCACTTTTTTTTCCAATGGAAGTGAACTGTAGTTCACTGTTATGGATCACTGCCTATCAAGAGTGTGCAATGCCAAACAGAGCACAGCCATTAAGGAGAAAAAGATTAAAAAAAATGTTTAATTTAATAATGTAAATATTTTGAAACAAGTAGCTAAAATGCACATTTAGATGTTTCCTCAACTTTGGCTTTTTGCATCATGAACATATGCTCCTTAACCATCACTATGTTCACACAAATAACACCCTCTCTGGATTTGAACTCCAGGACAACAGGACATTCCTAACACATACTTGAGACTATTATCAATATGTGCCACAAACATGCACACGCATATGCTGTAAAATAAAAAATGAGGTTGCATATACTTAAGAGGTGACATAGTATCAACTGACATTACAGATGCAATATAATTGAATTCTGAATTTTGTCCTCTGTAATTTAAGGTTAGATGTATGCATGCCTATGATATTGGCAACATAGTGGCTAACCTTTCCACAGATAATATAAAATAAAAAATATTGCAACAGTGCAGCTCTTTTCTTCTCTTCGATTCTCGGCTGGAGCACCTTCTGTGTGGAGTCTGCTTGTCCTCCCCGCAGTCGAGTGGAGTTCAAAAGACATGCGTAGAATGGATGTGCCTTCGTTGAAGGTTGGGCGTTGAGCTGGCACCTCGGCACCGTAAAAATCTACTGCCAATCATTAGCGGACCGGAGTTCTGCTGCGGCGACCCCTAAATGGGGAAAAGCTGTAAGAAGAAGAACATTTTCTGAACATCATTCCCGCATCTATGATTATCTAACAAAACTGTTACTTGATTTGTCTTGCAGTTGATATATGTTTCAATGAGTCATGCATGTCTTTAGAATTGCAGACACAATGTACTCAGAGGGACAAAGTGTAGTCATAAACAATTCATACACATATTAGGAATGCTGCTCTCCTAAATCAGCCAATGTAATCACAAACTTGCTTGTAAGTACTTTTTCCCTAACACACCCTTGTTAAGTGTACATCAAACAGGACCAACTGTGAAACCCTGATTGTTACTGCTCTCAGACTAATCATCCACACATGCCAACCCTTATCAAGTAACACTTCACAATGCTCATCCTTGTACTGATGGGTCATGTGCATGATATAATTTAGGTCCACACACCATGTTTACCTAACCTGCACTTAGATAATCATGTCAGTAAAGAACTTTCATTATGGTAGGGTAGACTGTTTGGATCCATCAAGCTCAATATCACTACTTGCTTTGAAAACTTATTCCCGCCTTTACAACTGACTTGTTGCAAAGTTAGGTTAATATTTGGTACAAATAAATGTAATTAAACCTTACTTATGGATTGCATTTCACAATACAAATATTGGTTTGTTGTCTGAATTATTCTCAGTAGCTACTGGCATAGCCATTTATAGCACTTATTTCATAACCCTTAATATTTTTTAAGTAATGCTGACATTTAATGTTAACTTCAATCTGGGGAAGCTGGCCCCTTAGTACAGAAGACTGTTGTATCACTAATTAGCAGCAGTCTGGGTTTTTGCATTCTTAGCACAGAAAATTGTGTTAAGCCTATGATGTATATGTGGCTGCTGTCCACAGAAGTGAATATCACACAAACGTTTTATCCATTTTTCCTTGACAGGTGTACATTGTTTATGTTAATGTTGTAATGTACTACTGAGTTACAGAAATGTTTGTCCTGTTATCAATATTTTATAATTTTTTTCTTTGTTGATGGGTATGTATCCTGTATTAAGTTTTGTATACTCATATGGAGCAGTACTTTTTCATCTAGTTGGTATAGAATGGACAGATACAGTCACAGATATTTTGGGGCTAGTTAATAATCAGTTTTGTTTTACTTATGTATTTTTTCTTTCCTGTTATGTTTCCTCTCATACAGGGCTATGGTTCCCAAGGCAGCTATACCCCATAAACTGCCATACATTAATGCTGATAATGATGTGATTGTTCACAAGGAGGAGTGAATGAGGGAGAAGTCCGATGAACAGTATTTTTTTTTTAATAAGACATGTCTTATTCTGCAGCTGTAAAAGGAATTGTTTTCTAATCCTTTTGTTATTTGCTTTGGGATGCTTATCATCTGTATTTCATCTCACTTTTTATATCTAGGTGCAATGGGTTCTCCTTTTTGCATAACTAACTTGCACACAGTAAGCACACATTCTTTATTCTTATTAATGTTGTTGTTGTGTATTTTGGCTTTTCCCAGTTAGGGGTCGCCACAGTGGAACTTCGGTCCGCTAATGATTGACAGTAGATTTTTACATGCTGAGTTGCCAGACCTGCTGCACAACCTTCAATGAAGGTACGCCCATTCACGCATGTCTCGACACAGAAGACGCTTTAGCTGAGAATCGAACAGGACAATGTCTTACTGTGAGACGACAACGCTACCGCAGCACCACCACCACCGTAGTCTTTTATTCTTATTAATGTACAAAAGGTAAATGCATGTGTAACAAAGTTATTTGATTCATTCCATTAGCATCTGCTAATTTTTAATATATGTTTAGCATAACATAGTTTTGAATTACGTTTTCTATTTTTCTTGTTTTGTGTTGCTTACTTGTTATTGTAAGTGATCATGTCAGTGACTGTGAAACACTGACAGCCTGATGACAGGGTACTAGTCGCCTCTGATGATGATGGGGACCATAAAACAGCACAGTCTGGGGGTACAGAGGGTTAGTCTGACACTGACGATGTGCCTGCAACATCTCCTACCCCTATTTTATATACAGTCAGTATGCCTACACATACCTATGACACCGAGAACTCAGACATAGGACATGCCGAGGGTGACATAGTTGATCAGGGTAGTGTAGTAAATTCACTTGCATATTGCAAAAGTATCTATGAACACTGCACCTATGAGGAAAAATACAGACAGTTAGAAGAACAAGAAATATAAATGATCAGCAAAGCAAGTCATCTCCAGTTGGGTCAGTGCAGTTTATTTTCTTGTAGCTGACTGACTGACTGACTGACTGACTGACTGACTGACTGACTGACTAATGAGGACGGGGTTTTTATGCAGTCTTGAAAGATATAACTCTGCCTCTTTAGACATACACTGTTTCCTACAGCAACAACAAGGAAATGAAGAGAAATGACAGCAAATACAATGAAAAAAGTCCAGGATCCCAGGATATCAAATGTATTTCTCTCTCTGACATCTCGGCATATGCTGCCTTCTTGGAGTACGTAATTAATTAAACTAAAACACATACTATATATACATCACTAAATTGACAATTAAACAATGAAATAATCAATTAATGACATAAAATAATTAAAACATACTTTACTTAAAGCAATACATGCCAATTCAAATCAATGTTCATACCCTTAGGGAACAAAGTGTCAAATTTTAATATATAAACCGCTTCTTTATAAAGAAGCTTATTCTTACTAATACCCTCACCCAAAGAACCACAATCTACTTTTTCCAAAATAGTAGCTTGTAAACCAAGGGTGAACTACCATGTGCTTCCAAAAAATGTTGTGCCACTGAACTTTGTTCTTTTGTATTTACTATATCACAAACATGTTCTAATAATCTTGTTTTAAAAGCCCTTTTATACTCCCCCACATAAAACTTATTGCAAGGACATCTGAGGGCATAAATAATGCCTTCAGCGTAACATCTATAACTCCCAAGTACTTTGAATTTTCAACCATTGAGAAGTTCAAAATAAGGGACAATAAATCTACATGCCTTGCATTTGCCACATCCTAATGTACCCCTACAATTTAATAATCCATATAAAGTCTCCTTAGGCCTTTGAAATCTAGATTTAACCAGAAAACTCTTAATATTATGGCCCACTCTATAAGAAGCAACAAGTTTCTTAGGCATCCAAGGACAACCAACTAGAACCACTCAGCGAAGAGAACCATGTTTCTTTTTCTACTTGTGCTTTTTGAGCAACTTCCTCAATTAACTTGAGGTGACTCCTGATTTCACGTTCATTATCAGGAATATAAGTACACCATTCCTCACCTATTAATGCACAAGTACCTCTTTTACTAGCAAGAACAAAATCTAATACCATGCAGTTTTTTAAGACCATAGTTCTCATGGCAGTCATTTCTAAAGTAACTTCTTCTATTGCTTCCAATGTAGCATTACTTAATTCCTCTAATAATCCTGCCAATTTTATAATTTCTCAAATATCTTCCCCTGCTCCATAGAATGGAAAATTTGCTGCTCCTGCAGGGACATAATCTCCAACATCCATTTTTTATGTTAATATGTCTGTCTTTTTAATCTAACATTTCTAATATTAGAATCAGGCAATGTTGTAGTATGTCTAATGGATGGAATTACATGTCCCAAATAATACAATCCAGTCCATTTCTCAGGAAGCCATTTGTAGGCTTTATTACCACATATGTAATATATGCCTGCTCGAATTGGAACCATCCATGTTGTAACCCAGTGTTTAGTTCTAGCTTTTTAAATGTCCAGCAAGTTTCATTATTAAAATGTTCAAAACATTGTTCACTGGCATTTCAGGTAGCATAAATAATACTACAAGAACTTTTCCCAAGAAATGGGTGATTGCTTGTTCCTTCTCCTCATAAACAAACATCAGCAGTTACATTTGTATGGACAAACCTCAAGAATGGGTGTATCTTTGAGATAGAGTTATTTCTTGGAACCCTGTCTTGATTTGTGAGGTTCAACATTTCCAGAAGGGTAAATGGAATAGGTTGTAATGGAATTTCTCTGTTTGCATCTTGTGGTATCTCAGCACAGATCCAACATTGTTTAGCATTCAAAGTTTCTGACTACATTTGCAATGATTTGGTAAAGGTATTGAAGTTACCTTTCTTTGTATTGAGGAGCAAAAATTCATCAGGATCATGATTAATATGATGTTCATGGTTCTATGTTTACTGGAAGAGAAAATAATCATGTTCTTATTAGTTGTATCTGATATTATGTCCCTTTATATCAATTATTATATTCATAACTTATTCGGTGTTCTCCCCTCCATTTTAATTTTTTAACATGATCTTTGTGAATCCAACCATTTTTTGGTGGCTGATTTTTATATGGCTGGAACTGTACAGCCACTAATCCCACTTTGGTAACAGTGCAGGGTCCTATCCATTTTAAATCTCATTTACTTGTGTTTCCAAACTGGTGGACCATTACAAGATCTCCTTGTTCCAATTGTACCGCCATCGATTCCCATATCTCATTTTGTTTACAAAGTTCTAGATTATGGGCTTGTCCAGATTCCCAGACTCACCCTTTTGGCCAACTGATTTGGTCTTGGAGCTGGTCCCACAATTTTGTTTCTTCTAATGGTATCCCATAAGGGATTTCTCCTGCTTGTAAATTCATAGCTCGACCTGTCATTAGTTCATATGGAGTTAACCCACATTCTTGAGGATAATTTTGCATGTTAATCAAAATGTTGGGTAAATGCTTTACCCAATGATTTCCATACTCAGAAATCATTTTCTTTAATCCTTCTTTAGAATTATGTTAGCTCTTTCAACTTTTCCAGGACTCTGAGGATGGTAAGGAGTATGAAACCTTTGCTCGATTCCCCAAGTTTTACACATATGTTTTGTCACTTTTCCAGTAAAGTGAGTCCCTTGATCACTATGTATTTCTCGGGGCACTCCCCATGTTGGAATGATACTTTCACTTATTATTCTAACTACTGAGTTTGCATCTTCCTTTTTTGTTGGATGAGCTTCCACCCATCCAGTATATTCATCTATCAAAGTAATTAAGGAACTAAACCCTCTTGGTGCTGTTGGAAGAGATCCGACAAAGTCCATTTGTATCCTTTCCCAGGGTCCCAATGTTTGTGGGAGTCTATATTGTTTCCTCCTATTTCATTTTCCCACATTCTGCATGGCACATGTGACACATCTATCTATATGATTTTGGATGGCTGTTGTCATTCCTTCCCATTTAAATCTAGAACTAACAATTTGTTGTAGTCTTTCCCTTCCTGGACGACCTAGGAAGTTATGATAATAAGTTAACAAAATATTTCCTTTTTCAGGCTCAGTTGTTTGTACTCTATGTAAAGGACCTTTTTTGAATTCTCCTGGTACCAACCAAGGTTCTGAAAATCTAACCCATTTCCATTCGCTTCCTTGTATTATTTCAATTTCTTCTATTTTCTCTTTCTTAATGATGTTTGGCTGTCCTCCTAGAATTTTTACTAAGCTTCCTAACCAGTGATCATCTTTGTTTGTTTTTGCATTTAAGGTCATATGAGCACCTTGTTCAAATTCAGGGCCCCATAACGGTGTAATTTCCTATCTTCCTATCACTGTTAATCCACATACAGTAGGTGTTATGATTATCCCATCACACTGGATTTGGGTAATTTTACCTACCTCACTTTCCACTCTGTGTTCATATTTTGTACACTGATCTTTACAAAAGTAAGCTGTACAATGTAAAGGTAAAGGATTTAGAGGTAAGTCCATTTACATTTGGAACTTATTCAATATATTTTGTACCATTTCCCTTATTTGTTTTTCTTCCATGCCATTTACTTCCCATGCCCAGGATCGAGGAATATTTTGTATTGGATAAGTTTGTTTGGAGTCAAGGACCCCTTTTTTGCTAGCTGATCAACTATTTTATTAGCCTGACTGTGCACCTCATTTTTGGTGTGAGCTTTGACCTTATTTATGCTCACTGTAGAAGGATTGTCATCTTTTGTCAAACTCCAAATTTCTGTCAACACTTCCTGATGACTGATTGGTTTACCATCAGCTGTAATCAGACCTCTCCTTGCCCAAATGGGAAGAGATGATGTTAAGACTTGGACTACATATTCACTGCCTGTATAAATGTTTACAGGTCTGGGCAATAATAAGGCTTGTTTAACTGCTTCTAGTTCAGCTCTTTGTGCTGAGCATCCTCACAGGAGACTACCCTTCTTGTGTTCTTTGGTCTCTGCATTGTATATTGCCCATCCTGTCACAAACCATTCTCCTTCAGAGCTCCAGAATCTGGATCCATCTGTATACAATTCTGATGTTCCTTCAATAGTTTGGATGCCTACCCTTAAGTGTTCCTCTTCATTTTCCAAGTCAGGACACTCATGAGATTCCCCTTGATAATTAAAAAGTTCTGGTAAAAACTTAATCCGAGGGATTTCTACTCTGATTCCTCCTTTCTGACTTGCAAGACTTGCAGTAATTCTACCAAGTCATGCATTATTCATGCCCTTTGGATTTCCTTCTAACATGTATTTCACTGGAGTATGTTTAGTCTGTAGCACAATTGGAGAGCCCTGAGTCATGTGGCATGTTACTTCAGTACACCATTCTGCTATGATGGCTTGCTTTTCACATTCTCTCATTCCTTTCTCAACTGGACTCATAGCTTGGGAATAATAACCCAAAACCTGATACTGAGATACTATTTTTAGCAACATTATGGCCATCATAGTTAGACCATTGTGTCCAAACTGTATGAGGAACTCTTTATCTATTTCTGGGACATTCAAAGCAGGCACAGAAATGAGTCCTTCCTTGACCTTAGAGAAAGCTGCTAGTGACTCATCATTCCAATTGAGAGGTTCATCTCCCTTTTTGTTTCCATTAAGCATATCAGTCAAGGGTTTTGTTTTTCCTGTATAATCTACTATCCGTTCCCTTGAAAATCCAAAGATTCCTAAGGCTTGTTTTAACCCTGTGACAGTAACTGGAATTGGTAACTGATCAGTTGCTTTTTGTCTTCACTAATACTTCTTTTGTTCTGTTGATACCGTGACACCCAAGAAGGTAACAGAATCTTTCATAAACTGACTCTTTTTAGGGTTCAGTTTTAATCCTGCTTGTCTTATTGCTTGGAAAATTTTTGCTAGTGCAATGCTGCTCTTCAGTGTCTGTTCCTACAAGTATGTCATCTACGTATTGAATGATAAAAGGTCTACATTCTAGTAGTTTTAGTATTTCCTGCATTACATGATGAAAAACTGCTGGAGCATTATGAAAGCCCTGAGGCATTCTTGTCCAAGTATATTGTTGACATTCTACAGTAAAAGCAAGTTTCATTGTGAGTCTTTATCTAGAGTAATACTCCAGAAACCATTACTCACATCTAATGTGGAGAAAATTTTCATTTTTTCATGAATCTGAGCAATAAGATCAGGCATACTTCCTACTATTAGCAAAGAGCAGGTATCACCTTATTAAGTTCTCTATAGTCAACAGTAAGATGATAACTTCCATCTGGCTTCTGTACAGGCCAATATGGACTGTTAGCTGGTGAATTAACTTTTCTTACTACTCCTTGAGCTTCTAAAGCTTTCACGGTATTTGCCTATTCTGCCTCTTTCTTTACTGGATATTGTTTTATAGGTTTCTTGGGACTGCCTCTTACTTTAAGAATAAAGTCAAGGACTTGTCCACAATCATTCCTATGACTGGCAAAAATATCCTGATAGCAATAAATTAGCTGAGCCAACTCCTGCTTTGGTGTTTTTAATAACTCAACTAAATCATACAGTCCTGGATTTTTGACACTGTATTTGCATAATGCTTCTGAGATTACTAACACTTAATTTAATGGGCCCTTAATCAATTCCCTGTTACACAAATCTATAATGTAACCTCTTTGTTTCAAGATGTTATTTCCAATTATGTTTTGTAGATGAGGACCTGATACCCATGCATGCTGGAAGGTATCTTCCCCTATATTTGTTTCTACAGGGAGACTTACTTGAGCTCGAGAGATTTTTCCTCCCAGTCCTTACAAGTTTATAGTTCTTGTTCCTGGGAATGTTCTTGTAGTAATGTTAACTGTGGCTCCTGTGTTTATTAAATACATATCTAAGTGGTCTCCTACCCAAATCTGAGCATGTGGCCTTGGTGTTCTTTTTCTTTAATTTCATGACGTAAAGCTTTTAGTTTATCTGCTGTCTCTTTTACTTGTTTGTCTAATTCTTTTACATTTTCCTGTAAGTGGGAACATTTTTTGGCAAAGGTTCTACAAAAAAAAAACTGTTGTAAAAGAGCTGGAATTAATATTTTCTTAACAAAATATCTTTCATTTTGATTTGGTTTTCCCTACGCTGTAAATTCATAAATCAAAGAAGGCAGTTTTATAAATAGGACTTCTCTTTTTCCATCCTTCAGGTATCACTTTTTCCCTTAACTTTTGGTGCTTCTGACTGACCCATTCATGAATAATATTTAATAAAAATTGTGCATCCCCTGTCTGTTAATTATTACCGTCTACACAATTGGCTTGGTTTATAACTTCTTCAAATCTGGGAAAATTAGGAGATAAAATTAACCTTGATGCTTTAGCCTTATCTGGCATATTCTTTTTAGAAACTGACAGCTCTATTCCTTCAGAGAATGTAAAAAAAAACTTTCATATTTTTCTTTAGACCTTTCCTCTGTAACACTTTCAAATTTCTCTTGAGACTTTTTTCCTTGAAATGGTTTAGTAAATCTTAATTAATATCTGTTTCTAAATCTGGTTACAGGTACTTTTTCTGGTATAAAATCTTGGTTTAAATCTCTAATACTGTTACTTTAAAAATTCAGTTTCTCAGGTCTAAGAGTTTCTGATTGCAATAACAACTGTGATGCCCTGCTTTTCCTCATTTAAAAATCTTATTACCATGCAAATTCCCTTAACTGCATGCCTCATAAATTACAGATTACACATTTATTACATACTTAACTATAGAAGAACAAAGCTGTAGTGCATTCTACAAGCAACAGAAAGGGAGAGTCTTATCGTATTTCAGTAGTGTGGAAATCCCTTCTTGGGAATTAGCTGCGCAGCCTTACTTTCCACATGCATTCCCTGCGGATAAGACTCCACGGAGGAAAACTTATCCAGCCTTTGGATTCTTTTTTATTTTTCCTTCACCCGCTGACCTTTATCAGCCGACCTTTCTCCAGTATTTCAACTTTACTTCAACCTTTCAACTTCTGTACTTTCTGCTTTGTTTCCTCCCAGGTTTTGGCACCAAAACTATAAAATTATCTACGAACACTACACCTATGAGGAAAAAATACAGGCAGTTAGTAGAATAAGAAAGATAAATGATCAGCAAAGCAAGGCATCTCCAGTTGGGTCAGTACAGTTTATTTTGTTGTAGCTGACTGACTGACTGACTAAGACTACAGATGAGGACAGGGTTTTTATACAGTCTAGAAAGATGTAACGCAGCATCTTTAGACATACACACTGTGTAGTAATCTGGTCAAGCATTTTATTTTAAGATTACTAATACAACAGTTTTCTTTTTCTGTAACAAGTACAGAGCAAGCATTTCTTGCTTCAGCTTGCTTTATCATCATATGATCATGTGTTCTTACTTCTAACATTTCTAATGAGAAAGACTATTTATTATTGTTACAGCTGCAGTTTATATTATTACTACAGTTGACTAATTCAGAATTAATGACAATTTGCAACTTACAAAGTAATACAAAAGCTTAATAAAAACTTCATATAAAGTCTGCAGCATGTATATGCAAGGCATAACATCTACTCCTGTCATTTATTCTATAGATAATGTATGAAATAGAATACTATACATTTCCTGATTCTTTGATGTCTATGGCATATATGTACATTTTCAAATCATGTATTTTACATTATTTGCATTCTTTACACATATAGTTTAGGATTTTTTTAATAGAAATAGAAAAGTACTGATTAATACATGTTTTATACAACTTCTAATAGAAGAGCCATTCCCTGCTGTTACAATACATCAGTGTGTGTCAGTGCATAACCCTTGTTTCAGGCTGCTGTGACTTTTTTATTCCATCTTTATCCCAATAGCAGGTTGAGCTGACAATTCTAAAAGCCACTGCAAAGTCTTATAGCTGGTTTACATCTGTTATCTGACATCTGATTATTAGAGGAATTATTTTCAACATAAATATTTATTTATATTAATAATTATGCCTTGAAATAGAGAGGAATTATTTATAAGCACTATCTTATCTTGGCTGATGCTCTTTTAGCCAGGCATTGCATTCCCATACAGCTTTGTTTTCATGTTTTTAGTCACTGGCATTCACATATAAGATTGTTCACACATGCTGCTCAGGGAAGATTTCCATAAGCTGGTGTCTCAACATTGCTTGAGATCCCAATACTATAACACTTATCTGGTTGATTTTCCCTGTAGCCATAATAAGGGCAAGGTGCCACACAGGTAGAACAGTAGAAGTACTCGTAGAAGGCCTGATGTCCACCCTTCTCTTAATGTTGGTGTATCAGTGGTGCCACACAATGTATGTGTAGAGCCATCATGGAGGCACAAGCACTTTCCACAATGGCATCAGAAGAGATAGTGTGAATACTAAACATTGTGCATTCTAACATGCAGGACTGTCTGAAACATGTGGGGACTACTTGCACAGGATGAATAACAATGGATTGGGCAGTGTAATGAAGCATCTGCTGGGGAAGGTCAGCATCCATGTAGTCATAGAGCTGCTACTTCATCTGGTGTTAACCTACATGGACTTGCAAGCTCACATAGAGGCACTACTTCCACTGCTCTGTCAGTGATTGTGGGGTTCACACCCTGGTGTTGCAGGTCACTTGGTCATGGTCCTAGATGTAGTCATGATGAGAACTCATTCAGCAGACATTACTCACATTCATATAGCATTTCAAATTCTAACCAGGGCTATGGAACTAGCAGTGCAACTCTTGGCAGAGGTAGATAGTATGGCTGGGAGAGATGAAGCAAAACTGACTAGTCTACCATGTATGGCTCACACTTGTCAGAGATGCCAGGACATAGTTCTAGCACAGTGATTGATTGTGTTCATGCAAACACACTCTTTCAAAATATTCATGCCCATAGCATTGCACACATACTCTCTCTCACACACACACACACACACACACACACACACACACACACACACACACACACACACACACACACACACACATGCTACTTATCTATGGAGTACTGTTAACTGTTATACATATCTTGCTACTGATCATGCAAATGGGATACTTACAGAATACATTTTTGTTTTACTTACACACAATTACTTCTTTGTTGCCAGGCTTGCCTTTTGTTCCCCACCCCACCTTTTGCAAGTGATGATGACTGTGTCCTGCCCTTTGTACATGTCTTTGTGACCTCAGGTTGCATATATGTCTGATGCACAGAGTAGATAGCTAATGTTTGCTTACTCATAACCTTCTTTTAATGTGAATGTATTGCAATATAAATGTTTTTACTAATAGTTCATAATCAGTTGTGAATGATTGTATAATTGTCGATCCTCCCTGTATTTCTGTTACTGTTCTTACTAATATGTAGTCAAAGTTGATATTTAAGTATTGCTTATACTTGCAGAAATTATGTTAACTTTGACATGCTTACTGATTTATACACAGTGCCCAGCTGAAATGCTTAACACACATTATTGGGCAAAATACATAGTTGCATGCTACAAACATCACTCATAACTATTACTGAAATTACTGTATACCTGGGACATGTATCACCTTAGCAACATATGAACATTTGCATATTACAGTAATCAGTTATAGAACTCTGTTGCTTTTTCTATACAGGTTCCTGACTTACCTTGTTAATACTGCAGATATAAGATGTATCCATTGTCTTAGTCTGTTGCTAATAGATTACAATCATTACATAGTTAAGTAAAGGTTGTACAGTTTTGCAGGCATCACTTTTAATATTTGTATCTGCTAAGGCTCTTATTCTTTCATTTAGGTAGTCAGAGTATGTGCATGTGCTGTCCTTTGCCTCTTAGCCAGAGCCATGCATATTGTGTATGGTTAGGTCTGCCAGCAGCATCTGCAGCTGGTGGTTCTCCCTCAGACTCATCTGTATTTGCTAGAGCTGATGACCCTGCCTATGGTACTGTGAACTTTGGTCCTGCCCCATTTGTCCTTATTGAAGCTGTTTCCTGAGAATGAAACTGAGTATTTTGGCAGAGGTTGCTGGGTCTCATTGCAGGGAACCTCCTGATATATCTAGACATCTGTACCTTGATTTGAGCAAGACAAATACACATTCTATGATATTCTTAATTTGAGCATGGTTATTATTGTATCCTTGCTCAGTAGGGTTGTCTGAGTTTCTCATGGGTGTCATGAGTCAAGGTTCCAGTGCTTAACCTGCATCCCTCACTAGATACGCTTATGGAAAGTCACCCCTAGCAAACCTTGTGTACAATTCAAGGTGTGCCATATGTGTGAGTCATGAAAACTGCCTGACTTACCTGCAAAGATGTAGTAGATGATTTCATGGGCATTACAGGCAACCTGACAGTTTATAGAATGGTATGCTTTCCTGTTAATGTGCCTCCTTCTCTTTTCACTATGTGAAGCTTTTATTTCTATGTATGTGCAATCAATGGACCTAAAACTTCAAGGACATTTGCTGTTGCATAAAATTCCTGCATGGTTCTTGCTCTCTCCTCTGGGGTGCATGGGAAATAGATACACTCCCTTGCATGCTGTAGAAACTGTAATATTCTGGAAGTTGAGATCTGTGACACCCCTAATATATCCACATTGGTCTCTGGAACGTAACTGTAGTTAGTATATGTGAAGCTACACATACCGTTGTTTACACTGGGATTGACCCTCCACAATTTCCCTGGGGTGGCAGAGGTTACATATTTCCTCTAGTGTTTTCCTGTCCACTAGATATCACTCTACAATTTCTGTGTCATGCAGTCCTTGGGAAGTCAAGCGGGGGTCAAAATATCCTAATTCTTCTTGGTTGGGGTCTGGAAGCAGCAGCACATTGAATTAAAGCTGTTGTACTTACAGGTTAATGAAGCCAGCAGCAACTGCTGACATTTTTTTTGTGTGTGTAATTGTGGCTGCAATTTAAAGAGTTGTGGGTTTTAGGACAAATAGCTTCAGTGAGTGTACACCATTGCTTTATAAGTTCCTGAATAGCTCTGCCATGTTGGCTTGGTTAATTAGCATGTAATTTGGTTACTTATGATTTCATTAACATATTTTGCCATTTAACCTTGTTTTGAGGCTCAGCACCAAGTTTAGAGCTGTTTAATGAATACCAAAATGTGCATTATCATGTGTGTGGTGTGCTACAATGGATATACAATAGCTCCACTTAGTGTAGCTGTACATTAATTCAGCTCATAATGTTGTTCATAAAATGAATATATGTGTGTGAGTTATAAAAACATGATTATAAAGAGACAGATGCAGAAATTTCAGTTTGACATTACTCCATAAATATGTTCTGCTTGAAGAAGAAATGTACAACCTTTATGCATACAGCTACAGCTGATGATGGCATGCATTATTTATTAATGTATAGAAATATCTGTCAAGCATTTTTTACAGCTCTGTATACTGAATAATTCTGATCATGCTTTACCACAAATGCTCATCTGAAGTAAATAAATATATGAAGCATTTGATGTTTGAGCTGTCTCTTCTTTACCTGAGGTACTAAGGCTACTGAAGCAGATTAAAGACATACTTACATTAATAATACATCTGTCCTTTACTTCTGTCTTCATGTATATGGAGACTTCTAGTAAGAGGTTTAGCAGGACACCTTTGAGCCTTCAGGGAATTGAGAATAATACGTCAGCATAACTCAGTTTTGAATGCAATGAATAAAGGCACATAAAAAAGTATTGTGATTCACAAGGGGAGCCTTGACACAAATACATGTTTTATATTTTATTCAGTTCTGTCACTTCAGAGGAGGACCATTAATTTTACATACTCATCCTGCATAGAAATTGTTCAACACTTTTGGTGTCCTTAGCTACATATATCAATCATCAGCCTCTTTACAGAAAGAAAATAACTTCCAGAATGAAATACATTTTGCAAGATGTTAATTTTTGTAAAATGTATTTCCATCCCATATTAGTAAATCTTTCTGTATTCAAATTGCTAGAAATACCTAGAATTCTCACTTAGAAGTTTATTGCTAAGAATGTCAATATTCTGAAATATACAGTTATTTTTTTTTAGCAGTGTACCAGAGAGAGGTCTATATTATAACATCAAAGTCTAAAAACATTGAATGTTATAATTTCTACCCCATTCAATCGAAACACCAGAAAACCGAACAGTCAGAATAGCAAATTTTTTCCCAGGGAAAAAATTCGCTGTTCTGACAAACATATACACAACTCAAGCACACCAAAATAAATAATCCACACACATACACTTCACGAAACCCTACACTAAACCAAACATACACCACTAGCTACCCACTTACCTTAACCCAACCGTAACCCTAATTTCCCTAACTATCACACACTCACCTTACCCGGTCCCTAACCCTAACTCACCTACCCCACCCTAACCTTCACATCCACACAATCGCACATTTACCTGACCCCGTGCCCTAACCCTAACTGACTTAACCCACCTCAACCCTAAAGTCTGTCACTACTGCACACTCACCTCACCCGCATCCTTACCCTAAAGTCCCTAACTACTGCACACTCACCTTAACCCAGTCCGATCACTCACTTACCTTAACCTGGTCCTTTACCATTGCACCACACTTACCTGAAGCCAATCCATAACCTCCGTTCGCTCACTTCCCTAAACCCGGTCTGTAACCATTGCACCACACTGCTGTAAATATCGAAGCCATGGACCACCGAAATCTTACCCTAGGTAAAATTTCGATGTTCCAAGGCTTCGCTATAATCAGCTTTCGCACTAAAGGGTTCGATATTATAAAATTTGAAGTTTTTGAACTTCGATGTTATAATATAGACCCCCAAAGAGCATCCCCTACTCTGTTCAGTATCATCACTCTGCTCCTGTTTGGTATTCTTCGTAGCAATTCAGTTTTCATTGTTTTATAATTCAGTTGAAAATATTAATTATTTCCTACTAGTTTAACACTTTTCACTATGAAACTGTCGTTATAGTAAGTCCATCAATGTTCTACTCATTTTACTATATCATGCAAATAACTTATGTTTTCATCTTTGCCCAAAAACAAACTGAAGAAACACAGATTAAAACACAAGTGGAAGGCCCAAGGAAACAAACTGCTGCAGGTAAAATCCAGCAGAACTTTAATCTAGAAACTTTTTGAAATAAAAAAACTTGTTTAAAACTATGAGAGATAAGCACTTTCATTCACAAAAATACACAAACTTCATCAGGTAAACATTTCTGGAAGTACACACACAATTTGTAACTTTTGTGTTCAATCACACGAATGCCAAGCCCCCAGGAAATGAAGCATCATCTTAAATAAGCCACCACAAAGAAATTCAGTGTGTAACATTGACTCAATTCAATTGACAAAATTTGCAAACAAGGGAAAAAAAAAATATATATATATATATCTATCTATATATATCTATCTATATATATAAACACTTTATAATCTTGAAATACTGAAATGTCGAATTTCAGTATCTCGAAACAATAAAGTCGAAGTTTTGAAATAGCGAAAGTGCATAATCGCAAATTCGAATATCTCAAATTCGTGGTTATGGATTTATGCTACGTAATGTCCAGGGTTGTGTGTGGATGGTGTGCGGTGCCGTCTGTCGATTTAGGTGTAATATCAGGTAAGTAAGTGTTTTGTAAGGGTTTGGGTGCGAGTTTGAGTGTATGTGAGTGTGCTGACATGTGTGATGTGTGTGAGGGACTGTAGAATGTGTGTGTGACAGTTTGCTTTTGTTTGCTGTTTGTGTGATCTCGGAGTTAGTATATATATAAGTAGGAGGGTGGAGGCACAGCCCCCCACATGGGGGTGCAGGGGGGCTTGCCCCCCTGCTTATTTGTGATGCATGTTTGTGGATGTGTGTTGTTTTGTTAGTTTATTTTGTGGTGTGGGTGTTGTGGTATATGTGTGGGTTGGTGTGTGCTGTGTGTTCGGTGTTTTAAATTTCGCGCAGTTTTGGGCTTCGCAGTTTTGGGCTTTTGGTGTTGTGTGGATTTGATTTCATGGTCTCAAAAAAATGAAATCCGAGATTTCGGTCTTTTGAGATTATGAAGTGAATATATATATATATATATATATATATATATATATATATATATATATATATATATACACACACACACACAAAAATAGTATAAAATGCATTCCCTATAAAATCAGAAAAATGAAGACAAAAGTATGTAAAATATGTAAAATATAAACCTTGCATTTAGGGCTCATCTTTCCATGTGAGCAAACATGCTATTGAAACATGTTCATTGAGTCCAGGACAGTTATTGGCATTCAAACACAGCTGCCAATATAGTTCACATTTTTCCAGTAATAAGGCCCATGGACTTTCAATACTGTTGGAAGACATTTGTTCAGAAATACAAAATTTGAAATTGAATTTTCTGGAATATTCCTTAAGATCCATGAGTGTGTTTGCAACATACATGTGTCTGTTAGGTACAAAAGTTAGACACAGAGCAAATAAATCCCCATGACAAGCAATTAATGTTAACAGATGAAAAATTATAGACAGTGAAATCACCAGTAGAATTTGTCACTTCTTATAATTCCAGCACCCATTCTGTCTCCTGGTTTCTCCTCTCCAACATAAGCAAACTTCTGAATTTATGGGATGAAAAAATGTGGTTGTTTTATATATATATATATATATATATATATATATATATATATATATTTAATATATTTTTCCTTGTTTGCAAATTTTGTCAACTGAATCGACTCAGTGCTACACACTGTGAATTTCTTTGTGGTGGCTCCTTTAAGATGATGCTTCATTTCCTGGGGGCTGGGCGGACATGTGAGTAAACACAAAAGTTACAAACTGTGTGTGTACTTCCAGCAATATTTATCAGATGGAAGTTCATGTATTTTTGTGAATGAAAGCACTCATCTCTCATAGTTTTAAACAAGTTTTTATTTCAAAAAGTTTCTAGATAAAAGTTCTTCTAGATTTAACCCACAGCAGTTCGTTTCCTTGGGCCTTCCACTTGAGTTTTAATCTGTGTTTCTACAGTTTGTTTTTTTGGCCTGGTTTGTTTTGTATTATGGCCTGTGGAACACAGACTGCAGCTTCTTCACAAATTTCTTTCTGTGAGTTGGACTTACAGACATCTCCGATGGTGGGTGATTTGACTTTACTCATCCAACAAGTATCACAGAAGGTGGATAATCTTGCAGCAGCTCGTTTCAATACAGTTACAGTACTGCCAACACAGAATGAATTTTCTGGTACCTCCAGGAACTTGGACTTGAATTCTGATAATTTTTTCTTCTGCTTCTAATAGTACTGGATTACCAAATCGAGGTAACAATTTAAATACATCACCTTTAAACATTATTAATGTATCTTCCAGTTCCTGAAACCATAGGGGACAGATTTTGTCTCCGCCTCCTTTACTGGGTGAATGGTTGCTTTCTGAAGTGTTGTTCATAGAATCCCATGTGGAGGAGAATGTCAATGTTGAAGAAAAACTGGCTGAATTGAACTATAAATTATTGAAAGTGAAGAAATTACAGCTGGATAATGCATATTTCAAAGAATGTATTAAGGCGCATGTAGTACCAAAAGGCCTACGTATGTGGTGCTTCTCAACTGGTCTCATTCCTAACTCTGAGTTACATAATGCACTCTTGAATTTGTTTGACAGACATGGGATGGCGTATATGGATATGATTGTAAAATATAACAGTAAATTCATTGATGAAATCATGGCAGATCTAGAAATCTTGAAAAATTCAATCATTCATGATTTGCAATATGAATCATTTAAGTATGAACATATCTGCATTTTCAGGCGTATTGATGAACAGATCCAAAATACTTGTTCCCACAAAGTTAAGAAGCTTGAGAGGGATAGACATGTATATAAAGAAAAGAAGGCGGACCCCTCCAACAAAGCTTGGGGTATCAGATTTAATATTCATGCATCGGGTGATGAGCAAACTGACCCAAGACATGATGTAATGGATGATTTGCTGGAGGAGGAAAATGAGGGCTATTTTTTCGAAAATGGGACCACTCCAGTTCTCTGGAGATCAGAAAGGAGCAGGAACCGATACTCCACTCAGAACAATCAATGGAACAACAGGAATCTTCCCAGGCAGAACTCGAATACAACCCAACAAAACTGGAGAAGAGGAGCCAGGAGACAGAATGGGTGTCAGAATTACAAAAAGTAGCATTATGACCAGTCCCTGATGCTACCACATGTATGCTGCCACCATGCACCACTGTGACAAATTCTACTGGTGATTTCACTGTCTACAATTTTTCACCTGTTAACATCAATGCTTGTCATGAGGATTTATTTGCTTGAGGTCTAACTTTTATATCTAACAGATATATGGATGTTGCAAACACACTCCGGGATCTTAAGGAATATTCCAGAAAATTAAATTTTGTGGTGATGTTTCAAAATGTTGGAACAGCCATGCAACCATTAAGGATATCCAGCACTTATAATCCCCCAATCCACCCTGTGATTAACTGTTTCAAAAAAATCTGTGAGTTAGATATTTGCTACTTGGCACATTTGGATGGCAAGGTAAGAAAACATACTTTCAAATACAATCTTTCTAGAGAAGAAACAGTAAGATTAAATGATATACAAAGCAACAAAGAATTAGGAACATGCAACCTGACAAAGGAGTGGATTGGTCACGATAAATGTGTGTGACTATAATATGAAAACGAGGTCCATTTTTGCAACTGATACCTATAAGGAGGTGTCTGTAAATGAGTGCAGTGTTGCATACAATAGAATAAAGGCAAATCTTAATGACTTATTTATTGACCAGCAAATCTCGATTAATGATTATAACTATCTAAATGTGATGCATCCTAAGATCCCCCACATGTTTGGTTTGCCTAAGATACACAAAAACAAAGATCAACTACCTATGGGACCAATTGTTAATGGCCGTGGTTCTATCACCCACCCCTTGGCCAAATTTTTGGACACTAGATTAAAAATTTTGGTTACACAAGAGTCACATGTTTGCCATGATTTGTGGGAATTTTTACAAAAAATAAATGACCATCCCTTCAAAGACACATACACCTTTATCACTATGGATGTCAAAGACTTGTATTCGGTCATTCATCATGACATAGGACTGGACTGGTTTTCTGAATTTTTGATGGAGAAGAATATCCGACAAGACCAGATTAATGTTTATGTCAATTTACTGGAGATTGTACTGAAAAATAATTTTGTTAAATTTGGAAGCGATTTGTTCTTACATCAAGCAGGGGTATCCATGGGTGCAGCGTGTGAAGGTCTTTTTGCCAAAATTATTATGACACAATGGGAGAAGAAGTTCTTATTTAATTCCCCTTTTTTTGCATCATGTAGATTCTACACATGATTTTTGGGTGATATTTTCATCCTGTGGGATGGTGAAGCTCATGACATCCCCCATTTTTTGGATATATTAATCAAACAACAGAGTTTCTTGCATTCACCTACGAGAGTAATTATGTGAACATAGATTGCCTGGATATAAGGTTGGCGTAAGACAACACAAACAGAAGATTCATCTCCAAAATTTATAGGAAACCCAAATATTCGAGCAGTTTTCTCCATTTTGACAGTTTGCACCCTATAACACAGAAAAGGTCAGTGATCAAGGGCCAGTTTGTGAGGGCAGCCCAAATGACCACAGAAGATACTGCCTTTTGGGATGACTGCATATTGCTGAAAAACATGTTTTTAAAAGGTAGCTATCCTACAAGGTTTGTAGACAACTTGATGGTAGGGCTGATCAATAAACACGAGTCTCATCATTTTGTGCCAATTCTGTGAGGACCTTGTGTGACCAACAATGGAAGTCAGGAAATCCTAGATGGTGAGGATATTACATCAGTGCCACCCATGGCTAAGACCACAAACACAAACACAGAGACCTTCAGGAAATCTTTTATTACAATCTATTCTACAGAAGGTCTCTCCATTAAATCAATTCTGGAAAATAATTGGTGTCTTCTACTATAAGAGAATACGATTCATGATTATGTGGGGCCGGGTCCACAAGTGGTGTTCAAAAGGGGAAGGAATTTGAAAACAATATTAGAACACAGTTGGTTCCAACACCATCAAAAGCAAAATCCTGAATTTATGGGGATGAAAAAGTGTGGTTGTTGCCCCTACTGCCCCAATATTCTGATGTGCCATGAAATTACTTTGAACAACCATTTGGTTGCTATAAGAAACCCTGGGATTCATTAAACTCCATTCAGGAATAGTGCTATTCCTGCACAGAGCGGATCATGCCAGTGCAGCACAGTAGAACGCCTTGCATATTCATGAAGACACGCTGCTGTAAAACCTGCACGGGTATGATCCGTGAACAAGTGCAGGGGGCATGTCCAAGCATTGCTCACACAGTAAACACACCCCCTGCACTCAGGAAGAGCCATACAGCACTTTGAAAAGAAAAACAGTGACTACGGACACTGTCAGCATACCCCCAACTGAACAGATATCTGCAGAATGTCCAGATTTGTTTCCTGGCAAAGAGATGATGCTTGAAACCATTAAATAATGACAAACATATGAGTGTAAGACCCCACATCCTCCAAGTAAGTCATGCTAATGCAAAACCTGTTATAGGCACATAGGTTCATAGGTGTGTACTAGGCTAATGGCTCTGGAGCCTATATAAGCTTAGCCCAAGAAGATTGCCTGACATCATGCCACCCAAAGTTAGTTTCCAGTGCCCCTGTCAAGCAAGGCCACTGAAGTGATCCCCAGGATGAACTTCCTATTGCCCATCCACTCGTCAAGATTTCTCTTAAAAAGGGCCAGTGAAGTGCTCAGCTTGACGTGAATGGGACATTTGTTCTAGAGTATGGGAAGTCTCTTGGTTAGGAACCTGTCCCTCTAGTGTGTTCTCTTTATTGTGGTAATGAGGTTTAGGTCCCTGGAGCATGTGGCATGGAGGGACTTGGATTTCTTTAGGTGTAGCATATCTAGCAACTCTGGGTCAGACATGGCTTTGTAGGTCAAGCAGAGATCACCTCTAGGTAGGCGATAAGAGACAGAGTACAACTGGAGTTTTTTGAGTCTGCCCATATAGGGCATGTGTCTAAGGCCTAAGATCCTCTTAGTGAGGTATTTTTGTGGCCTTTCCAGTTGTTGTACGTGTCTAGTGAGGTACATACCAAATGAGGCATAGTATTCTACAATAGGTCTAATGAGGGATGAGTAGAGAGGGATTATGACCTCTTTCTTCCTGGATGAGAAACCTTTTGTAATGAGATGTGCCACATAGAAGGACTTTCTGACTACAGTTGCAATGTGATTATCAAAGGAGAGGTTGCTATCATCAACTTTCCAAGTTTATAAGAGAAATATTTAAAATCTGTCCTCTTTACCCTCCCATCATGTTAGGCTTCGTCCACATTATATGCTGTCAGCGGTGGAGAGGTATGACTGTTAGCTATGTGCACATCCCTAAACTAATAAAAATTAAACACATTTTTTTCCTTTTCCATTCCCACTAAAGTTTAAGTGTAGCTGAGAGGGTGTGCATGTCTTGCAGCTGTGTATAGCATAGCTTAAACATCCGAAGGAGCTAAATAGAAATATACAGCCAAAAAAGCCAAAGTGAAAAAGTGTAGTGGTTAAAGCTTCTGCTTAGCATGTAGTCATTCATGGTTTATGCCCCAATGCAGTCCATTCACTTTTACATGTGGAAACAGCACTAAAAGTATATTTTTTCATAAATAGGTAGTGAATAATATATATTTGTTAACCAGGGTAGTGTATCAGGTCCAAATGTGAGGTGTCAGTGTAGTACAGATATTAAAACTCATATAAACACAAATGTCCCATACAGTTGTTGTATCTTTCGGCTTTTCCCGGTTAGGGGTCGCCACAGCAGAACTCAGGTCTGCTAATGATTGGCAGTAAATTTTTATGTACCGAGTTGCCAGCCCTGATGTACAACCTTCAATGAAGGTACGCCCACTCACGCATGTCTCCCACATAGAAGACGCTTTAGCTGAGAATTGAACAGGACAACATCTTACTATGAGGCGACAACGCTACCGCAACACCACCACTGCAGTTAAGTGTCTCATACAGTATAGCCACAAAATAATATAATGTAATGAAAGCACATAGGGGGATGTTATAGAAGGGAAACATACATATCATAAGATGCCATTAATATGTAATCAACCCCACAATCCTGATAGTCCATAAAATGAAAGCTGAACAATGCTAAATTGTGCTCAGCTATGGTTAGCTGGAGTAAGCATTGCTTAAATTTGTATGCTTAGCAATAATTAGCATAGCTAAGTTGATTTGCACACTGGTAAGCAATGCTTAGCATCTACCCCTTTAAACAATGCTTATCTTTGCTAAGTAGGTTTTCCTGTCAGTTAGCATAGCTCAGCATACTCAGACTTTGCCAATCAGGGAAAAGGGTGGGAATCCAGCCATATTTAAACCCCGCAAGTAGAAATACAACCATAACCAGTTGTAACTGATCACTGCAGGCACTATGGCTGGTGTTGGTGAAGGTGTGCACTTTCAGGTGCAGTGTTGGGGCATTCAGGACTCCAGGTTCATGGTTGGGCTCCTTGTAAAAGACCATGAAGGGAGACTGCTGCAGGACCAGTACCAGGGCTTCCAATACAAAGTGGAGGCCTGGGACTGTCTCGCACGTGACCTCACCAGTGCTACTGGTATCCCTCGGACTGTTGAGCAGGTGCTGCACCATTATGCTGACCAGAAGTGTAGGAAGAGGGACGTCTTGGACCAGTGGATTCAAGACGCTTGGGCACAGAATGTCCCAGCAGTGTGTAAGTATCAGTATCAATTATTGTGTAACAAAGTCCAGCCTAAGTATGAGATGGATAGGTATGCATAAATGTTCCTCTATCTACTGTATAGCTGCAGATGAAAGGGCTGCAAACGTGGATGCCCATGCCAGCAGGCTGCTCAGGCTGCATTGCGAGGCTGGTGAGTACAAATCTAGTTTGCAGTAGTAAGGGAAAATAGATAGTAAGGCAACCAGTAGTTAGAAATGTGTATTGTCTGTACTGAATAAATGAGACATCAGCAGAGTAATACTGATGTACAGGATATATATCAATGAAAGTGCCAGTACCTGTCAATAAAATCCAAATCCCCAGATGGCTGTGTTAACCATGCTATGTATAGTATGAATCTGAATGTGTACCAGTTCTGCACAGAAACTATGGCTCTGACAGCATTAATTGAGGCTCATCTGACAATGATTGTGGAGTCGTAAAACAGATTAACTATAACAAGTGTTCCATGCACCAAGATCTGATCCCTGAATAGTAGGTTCATAGGTTCATAGGTAGGTACTAGGCTATTAGCCCTAGGGCCTATATAAGCCTAGACAAAAAGGTACCCTGGCTTTTGCCACCCAAGAAAATTATTTTCCTGTGCCCCTGTCGAGCAGAGCCACAGAAGTGATCCCTGGGTTGAGTTTCCTATTTCCCATCCAATCATCAAGATTTTTCTTGAAGAGTGCTAATGAGGAGTTCTGTTTGACATAGACAGGTAGTCTGTTCCAGAGTATGGGAAGTCTCTGGGACAGGAATCTATCCCTCCAGCATGTTCTGTTTATTGTGGTGACAAGGTTTAGGTCCCTAGGGCATGTAGCTTGGAGGAATTGGGATTTCTTTACGTGGAGCATGTCCAACAGCTCTGGGTTTGACATAGCTTTGTATGTTAGGCAGATATCGCCTCTGAGTAGGCGATATGCAACGGAGTAAAGCTGGAGTTTTTTGAGATGGTCTGCATAGGGCATCTGTTTGAGGCCAGTAATCCTCTTTGTGAGGTATTTCTGTGGCCTTTCCAGTTGTTGTAGTTGTCTTGTGAGGTATGTACCGAAAGGGGCATTGTACTCTATAATGGGTCTAATGAGGAGTGATGAGTAGAGGGGAACAATGACCTCTTTTTTTCTGGATGAGAAACCTTTTGTGATGAGGTGAGCCACATAGAAGGATTTCCTGACCACTGTGGTGGTGTGATTATCAAAGTAGAGACTACTGTCCACCTGTGTCCCAAGGTCTCTTATCACACTTTTGGCATTAAATAGACTACCACTTATGTGGTAGTTCATGGGTACAGAGTTTTTACCAAAGGGGATGATAATACACTTTTTGGCATTGAGCTTCAGGCCATGGCTTTGACACCAGGCATCTGTCTCAGTGAGGCCCTTTTGTAGCATGTCCATATCGTTAGGAGTTTTGATTATGGCTCCTAGTTTGCAGTCATCTGCAAACTTTGTTAGCCAAAGACCTTCTGTGTTAGCCTGTATTTCAGAGAAGTAGATACCAAACAGGAGAGGACCCAGGACTGAACCCTGTAGTACTCCACTTGTCACTGGTCTGAAGTCGGATTTGGAGTCTGCTACTTTCACAGTGTGGATTCTGTCCATGAGCCAGTTGGCAACCCATCTTGTGACATAGGGATTTATACCTAGTTTAGTGAGCTTATCTATAATTCCAGAGTGGGGGATGGTGTTGAAAGCCTTGGCGAGATCTAGATAAGCTATGTGAAGCACCTTACCCTCATCTATGGCTTTGGTACTGTTTCAAAGAAGTCAATCAGGTTTATGAGACATGATCTGCCTTTTACAAACCTGAACTGGGTAGGGTCCAGAGTTTGGAGATTACCAATGTCTTTGTTTATGAGTTCCATGATGATACATTCCATGGCCTTGCAGACCAGGCTCATCAGGCTAATAAGGTGGTAGTTCCCAGGGTCTGTAATGGCTCCCCCTTTGTGGAGTGTGATAACCATTGCGGTGTGCCATTCAGTGGGCACAATGTCTGAGGTGAGGCTATGACTGAACATGGTACTTAGGTAGGGAGCCAGTTCATTCTGCAGTTCATATAGAACTCAGCCTGGGATATTGTCAGGTCCCATGGATGTTGTGTTCTTGGCTTTGGAGAGTGTGTTTTTTACTTGTGCAGCCATGATTACAGTAACTTTGCATTCTTCTGGTATAGAGATGGGCCCTCTAGGGGGTGAGAGGGGGGGTAAAGTTAACACTGAATCTATCTGCCAGGATGTTGGCAATATCAGTTGGTTCTGTATATTTAGTGCCATTGTGCTGTTACTCAGAGCAGATCTGAGTGTTGCCATTGAGATTCTTGACATAGCTATAGAATGCTTTGTGGTTGTCTTTAGAGTCAGTGGCAATTTTGTTTTCATAACTAGCTTTGGAGGATTTTATGAGGGATCTCAGCTTCTTACTGAGGTTGACCAGGGAGTTCCTCCAGTCATGGGATTTTACTCTCTTTTGCAACAGTTTCTATCTTCTGTTGTCGAGTTTGTTTATGGCAGAGGACCACCAGATTGTCTTCCTTTTTTTGGAGGATAGCATCTTGGTTCTATTAGGGATAGCATGATCCATGCACTCGTGTAAGTGCTTATAAAGTGCATTTGTGTAGAATTCAGCAGTCGTACCTCTATTGTCCATCTGCATGTGTGTGATGAAGTTTGCCACTTCTGCCTTAAGAAGTGTGAAGTTGGCTTTGGAGAAGTTTTTTACAGTGGTTTCCCTAATTGGGGGTGGGGGCGGGATGTGAATGTCTAGGGTGATTAGCTTGTGGTCAGATCTGACCAATGAGGAATTGACCTCTGGTGTGGAACACTGGTTGCCCATGTTGGTAATGACCAGGTCTAGGATATTGCTGCCCCTGGTAGGGTTGTGAATAAGTTGATCCAAGGCATTGGAATTTATGAATTCTAGAAAACATTGAGCAAAAGAGTTGGTACATGAGTAGTTTTCTCAGTTAATGTTGGGGTAGTTGAAATTGTCCATTATTAGGGTGTTGAGTTGTACTCTTATACTTTCCAGTG
Source organism: Protopterus annectens (assembly GCF_019279795.1). NCBI lineage: Eukaryota > Metazoa > Chordata > Ceratodontiformes > Protopteridae > Protopterus > Protopterus annectens. The sequence continues at coordinate 251,252,299 of NC_056725.1, read as the reverse complement.
TATCAAGAAATGAGAAATGGGAATCCTGGGGCATGGTGAGGGGTCTGTAGCAAGCTACAATTTGGATTGCGGTTTTGCCCAGAGTTAGTTGCACTTGGATAATCTCAGATGCATTATGCTGTGTAACTAGCCTGGAGGTGTGGATATCCTTAATGAATATGGACAGGCCTCCACCTTTAGTGCTTCTTTCTGGGTTAGGTGGCCGAAAGGTGTGGTATGAATTATAGCCTGGTAATGCAGGGGTTCTCTCTGGAGCTTTGAACCAGGTCTCTGCACTGCACAGATGTTGATGTTCTCCATTTTAAGAAGTGCCTCGAGTGAGTGCATTTTGAGGTTTAGACTTCTAGCATTGAGTAGCATTACCTTCAGATTTTGCTTGCTTGTACCTGTTATGGTGGTGAATTTGTCATTTGAACCTTGCTTAAAAAAGGCACAATAGGGGTGGCAAGAGCCTTAGCCAGTATCCGGAATCCCAAGGGTGACAGGTGCAGGCCATCTCTGGCAAAGCGTCGTGGTCTGTTGATCATGTCATCCCAGGCAGACAAATACCTGCTCAACTCACTCTCCTCGCTTGTGAGTACACTTCCACCATTATCCTTTCCCAGCCTTATCTGCTGCACATCCTTTCTAGCTACATGCCTCTGTCAAGCCAATTGGTACAGGTCCTATTCTCCATCCTTGGTGTCCAACCTTATGTACAACCCTTCAGATGCCCCATCTTCAGCTTTTGCCACCACTCTCTTTGTCATGCACCTCATCTCCCTATACACCTGTCTACTTTCTTCATCTGTCTGACAATCCCACTTTTCCTTGGCCAACCTCTTTCTCTGTATACTCCATACCACCACCAGATCTCCTTGTCCTCCTTCCTCTGTGCAGATGTCACACAAAGCCCCGTTCTACTCATCTCCCTTATTAACTCGGATGTAGTTACCCAGATATTTGCTAACTCTTCACCGCCACCCACTGCCTGTCTTAACTCTTCCCTGAACTCAACCTCACAATCACCCTTTCTCAGTATCCACCATTTAATCAGTGGTGCTGCCCTCACACTCCTCCCCCTCTTCTTGATCACCAATGTCATCCCACAGACCAACCTTCCATGCTGCCTAACTACATTTTCCCCTCTCACCACTTTACAGTTACCAATCCCTTTCAAACAGGCCCACCTGCATAGGAGATAATCCACCTGTATGCATCTTCCTCCACTCTTGCATGTCGCCCTATGCCCCGCGGTCATGCAAAACTATGTATTCACCACACCCATGTCCATTCTCTGTGGCAAACTCCACCACCATCTCACATTCTGCATGCCTTTGCTTAACACTATGCCTGCACATCACTTCTGCATCCCCTCTGCCCCCTTCACCAACATGCCCATTGAAATCCGTTCCAATCACCACTCCCTCACCCCTGGGTACACGCATCCCCACTTCATCCAACCACAACAAAGTACATCTGTCTCATCCATCACACACACAATTAGCAGAGCATATGCAGTAACAACTGAAAACATTACACCATCAATTCCCAAACTCCTGAACATCACCCTACCTGACACTCTTATCACCTCCACAAACACTCTTGGCATAATGTTCATTCAGGTTAACCCCTACACCATTTCTCCAACCATACACACCATGATAGAACTATTTGTACCCAACTCTAATACACACAGCTGTACACTCCTTCCATCTAGTCTTTGGCACACACAATATATCCACCTTTCCTCTGTCCAGCATATCAGCTAGCTCTGTCCCCATACCAGTAATACTCACAACATTAACAGTTCCTACCCTCACTACCACACTCCTAGCCTTTCACCTCTCCGCCTGCCATATGAGTATCAGACATCCTCCAGGGTATGTTTGTGAATGCAAAGGCTACTGCACTATCAAATGACATATGTGTGTTACAGCAATATGAAGAACGTGTCACTAATTGTAGCCCATAGCCTGCCATGTATGTGCGTTGTCCTACAGATGTCCTGCCCTAACAGATTGACATGACTGACTGAGCAGCAAGACTGCCATTACAGTGTGCCATACTGACATAGAACAGAAATGTACAGCAGGTATAACCTGTGCATATGTATGTATGGGTAGGTGTACCTGGCTGCCTCATAACAACTGACATGGGATGCAAAACATCAGGTGAATAAGCTGTACATATTGTACACATGTGTAACCTTAGTTCCTGTGCATCCAACAGAGTTACAGCTCTACAGCTACTGGTTGTGTCATTGCCCTGACACAGACCTGGGTAGTATAATAAGCATGAGTATCACATTGAAATTGTAGAGGTGGCCAACTGTGTTCTGACCCTGTGTCCATGCCTACTATAAACAGATCTATGACCACCCACATAGCTGTATGGCCTCAGCAATACTTTACTTGCAAAACCTGTCACCACCAAAGTAGACAATACCCATGTGCTGATCAGCAGCAATGCACAAAGCACATAGTGTGATGCAATATTGGTTGTACAGGGCAAAGTAGGAGCAGGCACTAACTGGCGGCATTTCAGCCTTTGTCTGAATGAGCATATTAGATCACAGGTGGATTACTGTAAGGCTAACTATGAGTACAAATTGGACACATCTACTAAGGGCAATCACAACTCCATCTTCACATATGTCTGCAATGTCAGAGGCACCAACCCAACCCACCCTGTAATAGTGGTCAATCACAGCACATACATACACACCATAGCTACAGTCAACCTGCTCCAGACAGGTTTAAGTCAAACATCACCATCCTGGCTCACCATCAGTATAGGTAGATATGCACAGCACATGCATCCCTCCCCTCATCATCATGGATCAGGTGCAAACTGCCTAATCAAAGTTAACAAAAGCATGTCCCCTTGGGGCCTGATAACATTCCTGTCTGCATCCTTCATGAACCCAGGCATATGCTTCCAGCTCCATTACACACTGTAGGCAAGCAAAGCCTGAGCACCATTGACATCCCATCTGCAAGGAACACGGCCACTGTCGTCCTTCTGCACAAACGTGAATGATGAATGGTGGTTTATGCAATTTATTGGCACTCACTGGGGGGAACATGACACCTCAGGACCAGGAGTACAATGCATGCTCATACAGTGCTGCCAGGTACAGGGGTATGATGTGTTTGAAAGTGGTGGCTAATGATAGTCCATGTGCATGTGCTGGCTCTGTAAAGAACTCTGAGCAATGTCTGAAGTCCTGTGATGTATTTCCCTGTGTATGTCTTCCAGGTGCCATGCAGCAGCAACCACCTTACACTGATGCAGAGACATCAGTCATCACAGAATCTGTAATCTTAAACTATTCCATCCTTTCTGGCCGTAGCCGGCAAAATCTGCAGAAGTGAACTGCCCTGTCAGATGAGATTATCCACAGAGTGAACATGTGGGGCCACCATGGATGGAAATATAATCAGGTCAGGCATAGAGCAACTGACCTGATACGTCATGTGTGGCAAAGGGCTGCTGCTGCAGCAAGGGACTATACTGCTATTGGTGGGGAGGCCAGCCACATAGGCCTCACAGTTACAGAGGAGCTCCATGCCAACCTTACGGTATCCCCCAGACAAACTCAAACATGGGAAACAGCAGTTGTGTAGGTGGGTGGCACCCAGGCAACAGGTGAGGAGCATCCAGGTAAGGCCAAAGTGCACATCAATGTAATGAAGTAGCATTTAAACTGTCTTCTACAGAGTCTCAAGTTGCATATGTCAGTACAAAATGGATTAGTGGGTGGGGTGTAGTAATGCACACAAGTGCACATCTATGGTGAATGGCAGCAAATTGTGTAATATCATTGTCTGTACTGTACCTGTGCAGAAATCTAGCGTTCTTCTTGTACCAATGCCTAATGTGAATCTGCTGACAATACCTCTCCCTCAAAGCTACATAGGTCCCTCTGGTCTGCACATGAGATAGCAACCTGAACCCAGTAAGTATGGGGTTTCCCTGTTGTGGCTCACCAGTATCTCAGGCATGCTAAAGTTAATACATATGACCATGAACACAACTGTTATACTCAGCCATTTGGCAATATCTGCATGTTCACTTGTGGTGGTGTTTACTGCATTGCATCATTGTGGTCATGACAGGGGCCTATTTGCAGGAGATGTCACATATCTGTAGCATACCTCACAACCTGTCATTGCGGAACACCTGGACAAAGACCAACAAAATGGGGGGGACAAAGGCCCAAATCTAGGGTCATATTGTAGAAATTAGTGTTATGCAGTGCATATAAATGGTGTACACACCTGTTAGAATGCCAGGTATGTGTGATATACAAAAATGATAGCACAATAAACAAGTTCAAAATGCTGCCAACCTTTCATGTGAGCTATAACCTGTACAATTCAATTGTAAAGCAAAAAATCTGTTAGGGGGAACAATAATGACACATGACAATAGTACAACAACCTAGATGCATATGTGTGCCCAAGCTGAAACTAGTACTGTGTTGAGGCAGCTTTCAATATAACTACAGCAGTACATTTTATTGGGTATACAACAGCCATCAATTACAGAGACTCTTTGATTAACAGCAACTAACGGTCAGCTGTCCTACCAGGATTATCCTAACATATACCCAATTGCCTGCTACAGCAACAGCCATGGTTTGCATAGAGCTGACAAAGCTGCTAAGGACCGCATGTTTGAGATGTATCAGCCTGGAGAAGGGTACCAAAACAATTCTACAGCACTGCACATGCAATGGAAAACAATGCAGACAGTCATCAAACGGTGGTAAAAATATGTGGCTACAGTGACATTGCAAAGGAGTGGACATCCCACCAAAGTCTATGAGAATACAAGACCAAAACTGGCCAGGGAGGCTGCCAGGAGCCCTACAGCAACAGTGAAGGAGTAGCAGGAATCTCCGCCAAGTACTGGGTGTGTACTACATGTCACAACAACCTTCCATGGTCTCCATATGTCCTGCCTATACGGTAGGGTTGGAAGATGGCAGAAGTTCCTAACACCAAACAATATCCAGGCCTGGTAAAAGTCTGAAAACAATACATTCTGTCCCCAAAAAGCAAGTGGGAAAATGTGTTATGGTAATATGGGACCACAGTTGTACTCTTTGGCCACAATTCTGACAGGTGTGTTTGACACAATATCACCATTGCACATCACCGCAACAACACCACCCCCACGGTAAAGCACGGTGATGGCAGTATCCTGCTTTGGGGTTGATGTTCACAAGCTGGAACTGGGACTGTAGCCAAGTTAGAGGGGATAATGAATAGTTCCAAACACTGGTCCCTTGTTGCTCCAAAACATTCTGGTGTCTTCCACATAGCTGTGGATGGTGAGAAATTCCACCTTTTCACACAACAATGGCCCAAACCATGCATCCATATCAACAAAAGGGTGGCTTCACCAGAAAGCATGCAATGTTCTGCACTGGTCGAGTCAGAGCCCAAACCTACATCTAATTGGATATATGCAGGGTGGCCTGAAGAGGGCAGTGCACAGGGGATGGCCTTGAAATCTGACATAGTTGGAGGTGTTTTACAAGGGAGAGTGTGCAAACATTGGGAAGTCAAGATGTGCTATGCTGATAGACACCTTCCCAAGAGGACTGCATGCTGTGATTAAATCAAAAGTTGCTTTAACAGACTATTACTTTAAGGGTTGCACTCTTGCAACCAGCCTATTGTACCTAGTTCAGTTACCAGATGTTACCTGTAACTGACGTGTATGTTCTTCATTTGGATTGCATAGGTTATATTCATATGAAATTAATGGCAATGTCATGACCTGATTTCTGAGGTATCATGTGAAATACCATGAAATCCTGGCATGTTAACAGGTGTGTGTACACTTATTATATCCACTGTAAGCTTGGGAAGTTGTTTGAGTAACCGTCTTTGTTTTAAAATACATGTACTGCAGGTTATGCAGTCTGCACCTCCACACAGTCAGATGGGCAGGAATGCTCAGAGGAGGATTGCAGCCTGTCATGCCCCTGTTGCAAGTTCCATGGCAGCAGTCACCAGGTGCATATTTCAGGCTGTCATGGGGGCACAGGCGCATAATGAACATAATACCAGACATATACGCAGGGTCTTGGATGAGCTCATCCCTGGTGTCCATGGCAATATGAACTCACTGCAGCCATCTGTGAGTGTACTGGGGTCATGGATAGATGGTGGGGGAGAAATTGGCACTCCTTGACCATGGAATATCTGTGCGTGAGCATTTGGCAGATGCTGACCAGCAGCCATGTGGCTGTAGGGCAGCACCACAATCAGCTGAGGGTTTATGTGGTCATGCACCATCACATTCCCATGCTGGCAGCACCACCAGCACTTCTGAAGGGGGTGTGCTGTCCACGTCATGATGCAGCAGGCCATGGGCACATGATCCTGGCTGGTCTCAACAGGGATGTGAATCCAGCAGGCAGCAGTCATCAGCGGGGAGTAGTACTGCATCTGGACTCAGCCCTGGTGGTGCCAGTGATACCCTTTTCAGGACCACTTCCTGTGTCTGTGGCCAGAGATGGCAAACAGTACACCCTGCCATGTGTGGCCCACAGTTGTCCAAAATATCCCTGTGTAGGGTGCCCACATGGCATGAATGTGTACATACAAACACATATTCTTTGCCATCAGAAAAGTCACATACACACACACACACACACACACACACACACACACACACACACACACACACACACACACACACACACACATGCACACAAACACACCCCACCCCTGCACTGCCCATTTAATAAACACACCCCAAACACACACACATGATGTCAACCATGTGGCCCAGCCTAGGCTTCTGGCAAACCCACACAACACGCTGTGCATATGATGATACCTGTGCCACATCCATGCCATCCATAACATTGATGCAGGGACATGCTTATGTGGGTCTGATGCACAAGGTGACTTCAGTAGAGTGCAGCTACTTAATGCTGTGTAAGGTGCTGTCATCTGGCATTTGTAATGGGTACAGATCAGGGTGTGTGTGTGTGTGCACCTTTTCAGCCATGATGCATTATTGGTGTTAGTAACACCAAGCAAATGTGTTTTCACATGCTGTATTCTATTTGTGTTCCAGGTGTCTGTGTCAGCAGGATGTGACCCTGCAGACATCACCAAAAAGGGGTATGGTAGTGTAGTAACACATCGACTATGTCATTGTCGGGGTACAGCTGTATCTGCACACATTTCCTAGGTCTGCATAACAGTTCTTGCATGTGCCTCACAGCTTATAGGGATAAGGGATTGTATCTCAGTCTATGGTGGTTGACATTAGCTCTAGTATAGTGGAAAATGGTAAGTGCAGCAGGTGGAACACACCTCAGATTGCTAACTCCCTCAACCCCAGAGGATATTGTGTCAACCAAACACACACACACACACACACACACACACACACACACACACACACACACACACACACACACATACACACACACAGGATCACAGTTGCCAGTGTTTTGTTTGGAACCCCTACCCATCAAGTTGTGGTACCACACAATTATGCGGTGATTGCAGGTTGCACAGGATTACTAGTGTGATGAGTGTTACAAGGTACCTGTAAGGTGAATAACATCATGTGGCCTTGTGGGGTATAGCAATGGTGGCTGTACTGGGAGTGAGAGTATTCATAATAGTGTTGCATACAAGTCTACACACTCACAACCACTGCTATACACACCAATGCATGCATGCACACAGACACACACACACACACACACACACACACACACACACACACACACACACACACACACACACACACACACACACACACAAGATACTCTTCTCTCACACACATTTGCCAGGACTGACATTAGAAACCCTACCTATCTATTTATTGTTATAATATTGTTACGCATTTATGACACACTCCACGGAGGTTATGGGGTGTCACTTGTCCAAAGGTACTTCTAAGGTATGGGACATCACCAGGCCTTGCAAATTATGACAATGGGTGAAGTACTGGGTGAGAGAGGCCACAAAATACTATAACCTACACATATACACACACCCACACACACACACACACACACCCACACACACACACACACACACACACACACACACACACTCGTGCGCGCACACACACGCACACACACACATTTTCCAGGACTCATATTAGAACCCCTAGCTATGTGGAAATTGATATTATAATGTTATGCAGTTACTGCACACACCACAAAGCGTATAGGTTGTAGAGTGCCCAAGGTACCTATATAGTGAATAACATCTACAGCACTTATAAGGTATGGCAATGGCAGCTATACTGGGTGAGATGGGCCACCAACTACTTTCACCCACATGTTTACACACTCACAAACACTTTCAGACACACTAATGCACACACGCACATTTGACAGTGCAGAGATTCATAGGTTCAAAGGGTTATAGGTGTGTACATGGCAAATGGCCATGGAGGCTTTACAAGGCTAGCCCATAGGAATACACTGGCATCATGCCACCTGATAATACTCCCCAGTGTGTCTACTGAGTATAGTCTCTGGAGTGATCCCCAGGGTGGGCATTCTATTCCCCATCCACTCCTCCTGATTTCTCTTGAAGAGGGCCAGTGATGTGCTCAGCTTGACATGTATGTGGTGTCTATTCCATAGCGTGGCCAGTCTCTGGGTTGTGAACCTGTCACTCCAGCATGTCTTGTTGATTATGAGGATGGAGTTGAGGTATCTGAGGCATGTTATGTGGACAGATTGATTTCCTCGGATGTAGCATTCCTGACAGGGTTGGGTCAAATATGGCTGTGTATGTCAGGCAGAGATTGTACCTAAGTAGCCAATATGAGACAGAGATTTATTGCAGTTGTTGGAGTCTGTCCATATGGGGCAAGTGTGTAGTACTTAAGATCCCCTTTGTGAGGTACAATTACAGCCACTCCTGTTGTTGCTGGTGTCTAGTGGGGTACATGGCAAATGGGCCACAGTACACATTGATTGGCCTACTGAGGGAAGTGTACAGGGAAACATTGTCCTTTTACTTCCCGGATTCAACACCGTCAGTCAGGAGAAGTGACACATGGAAGGATGTCCGAAAGACAGTGGCACTGTGGTGGTCATCACAGAGCTCACTGTCAACCTATATTCCCAGTTCCATTATACCAACATCAGTGTTCAGTGGACTACCATCAATGTATTACTTTATGGTAACCATGTCATACCCAAAGGGGATGGCGGCACAACATCTGGCATTGAGCTTATGTCCAGGGTTCTGACAACAGTCATAGGTCTCAGAGAGGCCTTTGTGAAGGATGTCAACCTCACATGGGGGGTAATAATAGCATCCACCTTGTAGTCATCTGCAAACATTGTCAGCCAAGGCGCCTTTGTATAGGACTGGTCCTCAGAGGTGTGGATCCCAAACATGAGGGAACCCAGCTCCACAACCTGTGGGACTCCACTTGTGACTTTTCAGCAGTCTGACATGGAGTCCACTGCTTTCACACTGTGGGTTCTATCTGTGGGCACGTTTGCAGGCCACCTACTGATGTAGGGGTGGCTGCCTAGCATAGTTTGTTTGTGTATGATTGAGTGGGGAGTGATATCCAAGGATTAACTGGGCAGCCTATATTGTTATCTATTCCATACTGTCACATAGTTATTGCACATGGCACAATGCTTATAGGGCTGCAGAGTGTCCACAGGTCCCTCTACAGTGGATGACAACTGTGGGCCTTGTAATGTGGACACTGGGACATATATTGGATGGGCAACAGCAAAAAGTAGCAAAACCCACCCCCAATGGATATAGTTCTCACACAAACACAACAACCCCCCCCCACAGACAGGATGTTGTTCACACATGCGCACACACACACACACACACACACACACACACACACACACACACACACACACACACACACACACAATTGCCCGGACTGAGATTAGAACCACTACCTAGCTACTTATTGCTACTACAGTGCTACGCATTTATCAAACACTTCACAGAGATTATAGAGTGAAGTTTGACCACAGGTACTTCTAAAGTGAAGAACGTCACCATCCCTTGTAAAGTATGGCAATGGGTGATATATGGGGTGAGAGAGGCCACAAAATACTTTAAACTACACATATGTACACACATTTGCCAAAACTGAGATTAGAACTCCTACCTAACTAGCTATTTGTACTATAGTGTTACACAGTTATCTCACGCACCACAGAGCTTATGGGGCTCAGGCTTGATGAAAGGGACTTCTAAGGTGACTGATAAATGCAGGAATGCTAAAGTAGGGAAAGGGGAAGTGTACTGAGTTTGAATGGACCCAAAAGCTTTAACATGTACACATACACACACACACACACACACACACACACACACACACACACACACACACACACACACACTTTTACCTTTGCCGGGACTGAAATTAGAGCTCCTACCTGACTAGTCATTTGTACTATAGTATAACACAGTTATCGCACGCACCACAGAGCTTATGGGGCTGAAGTCTGATAAAAAGCACTTCTAAGGTGACTGATATCTGCACGACTGCTAAAGTACGGAAAGGGGAAGTCTACTGGGTATGAATAGAACCAAATGTTTTAACTTCTAAACACACACAAACACACTTTTACATTTACTAGGATTGAGATTAGAACTTCTACCTAGCTAGTTATTTGTACTATAGTGTTACAGAGTTATCGCACGTACCGCAGAACTTACAGGGGTGAGGTCTGATGAAAGGGACTTCTATGGTGACAGACATCTTCAGGACTGCTAAAGTAGGGCAATGGGGAGTGAACTAGGTGGGGAAAGCCTGTTCATTCATAGATCCTACTGACATTTCTCTAAGTGTATGAGCATGCTCAGTGTGACCTTCTATAGTACATGTGGGACTCCTTTCCAGGGATTGTTGTACTCCAGTCCAGTTTGTTTTGTGCTACACCCATACGTCTCAACCTGTTGGTGCAGGATATCTGGAGATAGCCTATCAAAATGGGGAGACAATGGGCCATATGGTGATTGTGACTATTTCTCTCAGTAATGTATGGGTTGCTGCGGGGGTCTATATTATGATATCGCACACTCAGAAGAGTGAATGACATATAATCAACCCCATGTAAGTGAAAGCTTACAACGTCGAAACCTCAGAAAAGCAATTTTGTTCCAAGGGAAAGAAATCGCTGTTCCAAAAAAAAAAAATGTAAAACATTACATAATGTGGGGGGGCTTTGCCCACCACACCCCCCTACTTAAAAATAGCAACTCCAAGATCACACTACACTGCCAAAAATGGCAAAGTAGTGAAAGCAGCCAAGAGAATTCATTCCCAGGGAAAGAATTTGCTGAAAAGCCGCTTCGCTATTTTCCCTTTTCGCGCTTTTCAGTTTGACAAAGATGCATTCAACAACCTGCATCTGCAACAACATAATAAGGAGCCTTGCTAGGATAACAGGGCTTGTTTTAGCACACATCTGGCATATATGCCATTTGACACTGTCATGTATTGTTTCAGTACCTCGTGACATGCCGCCTCAGATTATCACAGTGATTTACCAGAGGAATACAGGATGGATAATGCACACATGAAAATTATGGGCCAAATGCTATGCATTCTTGCACTATCCAGCCTGTTGAGAGGTATGCCTATGAGCAATTGACTGCTGGAGCTGTGGAAATGGTCCAGCACCTTGGTAATATATTACAATGGTGGAATCTCTGTGCATTTCTGTTCTGGCCTGGTCTGATTTCCAGTCCACAGTTGGGTAATATAAGTAAGACAGGATCAGGGTGACAGGCAGAATCCGGATAGATTTTTAGGGGATAAGATATGTGGGGGGGGGGTGTCCTGGGTCAGATATGTTTGCCTATAGTTGCCAGTATTTTGCATAGGGGTCTTCTCAAAGGTTGACTGCACTTGGAGGCTCTTGTGTGTGTCAGACTGTTTGATCAGCCTGGAGGTGTATATGTGTCTCAGATATATGTATGGCCCACCTCAATTTGCTTGGATGGCCACATTTTGGGGTCAGGATGTTGCATAGTATGAGTGATCAGGGAAGGGTGTGTTACTCCCCATAGCTGTGGGCCAGGGTTCTGTGGGTGCAGACATGTCACCATCTTCCAGGGTTAGGACTGCCTGCAATGAGTGCATTCCCATGTTTAGACTCCTAGCCCTGCCTGCTGACTATACAAAGTTTCACAGAATATCCACATATATGACTCATATATATTGTCGGTTACCCAAACAAGTGTGGTTTTAAAGGAAAAGTGTTTTGCAAGTCACTCAGGATTGAAGTCAGTTATTACTGACAGTTGACATTGCAGTTTCAGACTTCATACCCATCAGACATTCCATGCTACTACAATCATTCCATCAACTTTATACCATTATTAGAGCAGTATTTCAAAGGTGCCCTTCTCTTTGGACCTTTTTCACCCCATTATCCATGGCTTTGTAAAGATTTTTGGATCTCTGACACTGGCAGGTTTTCTCCTAGCAGTTAGCAGCATGGTCTTTCTTTACTTTTTGTAGACTGTGTCATATTGGTGTTATGGATCCTATAGCATTCCCTAACAGGGCATTTTGGGTGAGGCATCAGCATTTGCCACAGGCCTGTAGGCCAGGTGTGACAGATGCAGGCCATCTATAGCAAGGCAGTGCATTCTGATGATCATATGTTCCTAGGCTGCCAGCAGTGGACCCTGGGATGGCACCAGTATGTTGACCGCGGGTGTTACTGACAATTGCTTTCTGTTTCTGTTGAGCCATCACTATAGTTGACAGCTGGGTGCTGCTTAAGGCTAGAGAATACCTCCCAACCATACCGAATTTCTTGGCATTTACCGGGTTTGAGGTGCAAATAATGGGGTCACGAGTTTCCGCTTGGCCCCCTTAATTACCAAATTTCCCGGCTCTTTTTTAAATTTTTTCCGGCCTTTTTTTTGCTGACGTCATTGTGTGCAGAGGCATGTGTGGTGACGTCAGCTTCATAACTAGCCTTCCAGCCTGTCGGAATTCAGCTCTCGGATGAATGACAAGTCTACACCTCGCGGTTAGTATGCAGTGCATAGTGCATACTTAGTATTACAAATGGATGGTGTTTTGAAGTGAATGAATGTACCTTTTTGCTGGATGACAGACATGCTTAATCCTATAAAACAGCTTATCACCAGGATTTTATTTAGCTATGTGATTGTGAAGTGCAGCTTTGGTTGACAGGTTTGTGCATCTCAAATGTAAGGCTATGCATGGAAAATGTATGCTTTTGAAGTTTGGTATTGGACAAGACTTTTGAGAAATCTTTGTGGACTCAGAAGGTCTTCCAGGATCAAATCTGTAAATATTTAAGGATATCCAAAGTAGTTATGAGAAAGTATGACAGTAAAACTGTAACTTGTATCCCATGTTGGCCACATAATGCAAATACGAAACTTTATAGGCAAGTTCTGGAGGCTGTTAAACAGAGATATTGTTGAGTGGATCTGTAGCTGTTACTCTCAAGTCGCACATATGTGTGCTAAGTCAGTGGTTAGTTTTTTAAGTGATTATAGGAGAATATTCTTTAAGTCTTGGCTCCAGTATATGAGCCACAATCCACACAAACCGTTCTTGAAATTGTTTGATATCAGAGAATATCTTGAAATCTGACCATCCTGTTTTCCACTTTTTCATTTCAGGAAGGAAATTCCTTTTAACACCTCTCCTTACTTGTTCCACAAAAATGCAGTGTGTGTTGTTGCATGTTAGTGCAGAGACTCTTTATGTTGGCAAGACAGAGGTATTTTAGGCTGCATATGTATACAAATAAAATAAGGACAACACTAACAGAAATTAAAATAAAAACAATGTAAAAAAAATGTTTCGGCACACAGTATAACAGTATGTTAGGTTTCACTGTTTGCAGGTTTTGTTTGCAAGTATTAGGGAAGGAAACTGTAAAAATGTTGTAGGTGAAAAAGCTAGGTGACAGTGCAGACTGGCATGGAGGCCAAAAAGAAGCCTGGTTTTAACAGCAGGTTTAGTCTTCTCTCCCCCATTAAGATTAAAATAGCTATACTTAGTTAATTTTCATATACAAGGTTTGTTATTCACTTACTATGTAACAGGCAAAAGAAGAATTCTAACTTGGAATATTATGCATGCCAGTTGATTATTATTAGGTGTTCCATTTTGCTTCACACAACAATTTGTTGGACCTGAATAGTTGCAATAATGCCTGTTTAATTAGAGCAAATGTCAACAGGTATAGTCTTTGTAATCTGAACACAGCCCTCATACCCAGCAATAATACCCATTCTGATGATGACTCAAAACTTGATAAAACAAAATAGCTACATTTGTTTAGTTCAGTTTTGTTTCACACAGATAGTGGTTCAGAGAAAGCAATCCAGCTTGCTTTTCACTAACACACACATTTGTCCAGCAAAACCAAAATAATGACCATTTAACTTAAAAAAAATGACATTGGAGTCAGTGATTGTAATTTACTGAATGTCACAGTCCACAACAAATATAAATACTGTATCTATTCTGAACACCTCATATGTCTGATTCTGATAAAAATGATGGCAATAGTAACATATTTTAACTGTGCTTCTGAAAAACAGGAGCCACTGTAATTGTTCCAGCTTATGTCACAAAAATACCACTAGTCCTGCAAAGTCAGGATAATGACTGATTAACTTGAGCAATTGCGCTCAGGATGATTCAGTTTAATCCACAGTCATCCCTTATATCCAACCATTATGACAACTTTATTGACTGAATCCCTTCAAACATTTGATTGTGATAAAAAAGGCCATAGTAATGTATTTCAATTTTGTAACACACAGACTTTAGCAACAACAATGTATTTCATCCTGCTCAAAACAAATATGACATCACGGCCAATCCCCTTCATCTTCACACAGCTTCTCTATACTCAGCAATGTTGTCCAATTTTTTGCTGTATATACCTCAGCTATAAATTTGTGAAATAAATAATGGCTGGTGTAACATATTTCAAATTGATTTTACATAAACAGTAACCACAGTGAAGTATTCCAGCTCAGTTCACTCAACTACACATTAGTCTTGCAAAGCCAGTATAACGACTGTGTAACTTGACCAAATACCAGTAGGACCAGTCACTGTATTCTGCAGTTAAACCCTGTAACTAGAAATAATAGCCACTTTCTTTACTGTACACACTTAAGATGTCTGATTCTGATAAAAATAATATCAACAGTAATTTATTTCGGCTTCTTTTCAAGCAAGCAATAAAGTATCCCAGCTTGCTTTACACAAGCACACATTAGTCTTGCAAAGTCAGAACAATGATTGTTTACCTGAACAAATAACACAAGGATCAGCTACTGTCTTACACAGACAGTCCCCTTTATGCAGCAATTATAGACACTGTGTTGACTGTAGACAGCTAAGATGTTTGAATGCTGCAATGATTAATGGCCACGCAGATGTTTTTCACTATTGTTTCTCACAATAATATCACAAAAATAATCCATCTTATTTCATAGAAGTACACTTTCCCGCAGAGTCAGAATAATGACTACTCCACTTTACCAATTAATATGGTCAGTCAGACTTCTTTTTTATCTCCAAACTGCATCTATACCCAGCAGTAATAGCCATATTGTTGACTGTGTACACCCCAGATATCATACTATAATAAACTAAACATAATCATATCTCAACTACCTACACACAAACACACACACACAATGTTCTCAGTAATGCAGTCTATTTAATGACTGTGTACATCTCAGATTTCTGAATGCAATCAAATGAAACATTAAATGCATCAGCAATGGCCACAGTCATCTATTATTACTCACTGGTGTCAGCAGTGTGCAGTCAACTCAATACTCCCATCAAATTAATTAATAAATATATATGGAGGGACACAATGTATTCCATTGCACCCCTACACACAGACAGACAGCTATAGACACACAAAACACACACACACACACACACACACACACACACACACACACAAACACACACACACATACACAAACACATATTGCAATTGTAAGATCACCATCATGCAACAAGTCAGAAATAATCACAGGACTTTGCAGCTGGACCTCAGATTAGTTTGTTGTGCCCTATGAGGCTAAAGAAAAATTCTCAGTGGCTTGCACAATATTATAGACTGGAACCTGAGTACTGCTCAGTAGTAAGATGGGCATCCATCAAATGTAAACCACTCCTCCAATGAGTAAATAGATCCTGCTAGGTCATCAGTCTCCATTAGGAATATGTTTACAGAAGTCAAATGTATTGACACATAGTCAATTTCTCATCATGGATGGTGACGGCTCACAAGGCCACTGTCCTTTATTCTTCCCCTTCCAAGCTGACTTTTCTAGCATGTAGACCACCAATTGAACAAATTTAATTAGATCAAAGTCAGGGCTCCATCTATCTATGTCATGGAGCCCACTAGCATTTCTATCATATTGTGAATACATTCTATGTTTACTTAGCAATAAACATACATTTTAAGGGAGGAGAGAACTATGTAAAAGCTAAAATACTCAATGAAAGATGTGTCTGCTGCAATCAGTAAGCATTGAGCTCATTTATATATTTTTCTTTTGAATATTTTAGTCAAACAGCTTCTCCTCTAAGGTGCTGCAAGCTACACATTTGGTAGCAGTTATATCCAAGTTAGCTGCTTGTGGTGTATAAAAGACAGACGGCAGGATTCACAATGGCTTGCATGGAGTCTAAGAGTAGTGTAAGACTCCATGCAGCCATCGCGATCCAGGAACAGCCTGAATGTGCGTGTAAGAGAGCACCTAAAATGGCTCTTACATGGACAGGGCATGGATATGCTAATTACCTCACTTGCAGCTGAAAGGCATGCAAATGATGTAATTTCATAATCCAGGAAGCAGAAACCTGCCCGTGTAAGATCCGTGTTATCTGCAGAAATGTACTCAGTTGATAACTGAGTACCGTTCTGCAAATAACACAATGGAGCCTTGTCAGCTCCAAATAAAGGTTGCAAATGTCCCAGGCAGCATGCCAATGGCCATATATGTGGCCACTGGCAACGTACCCTGATGCAAGCATAAAATAAAAATAATTTTTTTTCGGCGAAATGTAACGCAGCATCGCGCAAACGGGCTGCAGTATAAAAAAAAGAAAAATAACAAAATTAAACCCACAAATGTGGGTTTATGCAAAGCATGAATTTACAATGGAAGAGAATAGCAGGCTAAAACAACATGGCCACTGAGTAGGGGTTGCTAAGGGGGGAAGCGGAGTGTAAGACATGTAACTAAGCATTAGTAGGCAATCCTATGTAAATGAGTGGTAGGATAGTGAATCGTACTGTTACATAGGAAATGAGCACATTCCGTGCAGTGTAGGAGTAGGATAAGGGGGAGTAACAGAGTAGGAGATAGGTGACATCACAGGGGGGAATGTATGAAAGGAAAGCAGCTCATTGGAGCACAGTGGCATGTGAAAGCTGTCAGTCACACATCATGGAAAGAGGAGTGTCAACAAGTAGGCATGGGAAAGCCAAGAAATGGAAGATGTACACTATGGATAACACCAAAGTTTCTTGCTGGGCATGCATGCGCACGTGTGCGTGCTGGTAGGCACGAGTAAGATAGAGTGCACGCGTGTAAGCGTGAGTGCGTGCGTTTAAGGCAGAATACACATGTAGGAGCATGTTTAAACACCTGTAAGCTTGTTTGAGCTGGTGTGCGCCCGTTTTAACCCGAATAAGCAGATTCTAGTCCGTCTAAGCATGTGTGCGCGCGTGTTAGCCACTGTGAGCGTGTTTTCGCTGGTATGTGCGTCGCTCCCCCCTGAGGAAACAGAAGGGAAAAAGGAAGCATGGGAAATAGTAGGAAGCTAGCAGGGATTACTGGCAGAGCTAGCAGGTGAAAACAATCAGAAGAAGGCAATTACACAGGCAGAACAGTAGCCCAGCCCAGCACTTAAAACTCTGCAAACAACAGTTCAGAATGTTTCTCTCAAGAAACACTGCAACAGAGGAGTAAGCTATTAGAAGTGAAAACTGAAAAAGCTTCACTCAGACCAAAAATACTAGGGGCTGCCATAGCTGTTATAAGGAGACATATGCAACTTGCTGAGGGTGGTGACTATGCAAATGCTGCCAGACAACCCACAGTGAGGAGACGGAGAAGAGTGCACAGGCCCAGGGTCACCTACCAGGGGTTACATGAGCTGGAGATAGTGGAGCGCTATAGAGTGGACAGAGACCTCCTGAAGCAAATTATTGAGCTGTGCAGGCCACACCTCGCACACAGAACCAACAGAGGGGAACCCATCTCAGTGGAAACCAAGGTATGTGTTGGCCTAAGAATACTAGCAACAGGTACCTTCCAGAGACCAACTGGTGATATGATGGAGATATCACAGGCATCAGCATCCAGGGTACTGCACCAGTTCCTGGATGCCATGTCAGCACATGTCGGTGATCATGTATATTTCCCCAATTCCCGTGAGGTATTGGCCAGCAATATGCATCTCTTCCAGCAAATAGCGGAATACCCTGAGGTAGTGGGTGCAATCGACTGCATGCATATATGCATCAAAGCACCAGCCGGTGAGCAGGGTAGGGCCTACATTAACCACAAGGGCTTCCCTTCCTTCAACTGCCAGGTCATGTGTGATGCCCAGGGCATAATAAAGAATGTGTGTGCTGGCTGCCTGGAAGCTACCATGATTCCCATATCTGGAATTTGACGCAGCTGTACCAGACATTTGCCAATGGGGACATCCCACATGGTCACTTAGTAGGGGATGCTGGCTATGCACTGGAGCCGTGGCTGATGACACCCATCAGAAATGAACACACACCTGAACAAGAACGCCATAATGAGGCACACGCACAAACATGAAATGTAATTGAGCGTGTGTTTGGGCTGCTCAAGTCACGGTTCCGGTGCCTGGACACATCTGGTGGAACCTTGCAGTACTCACCAACTACATGTACCCAAATTGTCATGGTATGTGCCATGCTACATAATATGATTCTACGAAAACAGCTGCAGCAGGACCAGCATAGGGCTGGGGCCAAACAGCCCCCCACCATTGCCAAGCCAATATCAGGCAGAGCGTGACTCGGAGCAGGAACAACCTGAGCCTGCCCCAGTAGGCAGAAGGAGGCGTGCCCAGTATGCCTTGGCCTTGGCAAAGCAGCAACGCATAGCACATACACTGGCTCAGTAGGAACCCAGGAAATTATACCTCTCTCTGACTCACACATATAGTAAAAGGGATGCCTAAGTTGACACAACCTGCTATCAAACATGTACAGGGAGTGTAGTATGTGCATCCAACATAGACAGCCCTGCAGCACCACCTGAGGCATGATTGCCATGTGTTAAGCAATGTAACACCATGTAGTATATGCAAACTTGATGACCCTGACTAACATCCTACCCTCACCAAGCATGATGCTACAATATGAAGATGAGATGATCAATTACAATAATTGGCTTAAGTATTGCTGTTAGTCAAAGGGGATCCAATGTGTGCCAGCCTGGGATGACATGCTGAGCAAGACACGATGCTCCACCTGCTAGGGATGGCGTGCACCTATCAGTCCTGGCCTTTAGGATACTGGCAAAGGCTGTTGTCACCCCCACTGTGCCTTGAATAGGTAAGGCTCAAAACACAAACCCACCTCCATAGGTATCACAAGGGATAAGAACCTAGATGTAATGCTACCCAATGCCAGATGTCTAAACTGCAAGACGCATGCAGTCTAAACTCCCTTCAGCATGGAGAATGTTGATATCTGTCCTGTAACAGAAAACTGGGTTAAGGCTCACAAGAGCACCCTAACACTACCAGGTTACACCTCATACCATGCTTTACAGCCCCAAAACATGGAACAAACTACAAAAGGAGGGTGACTAGCAATAATTGTCAAGGATAACCACACCCCCATGTCGGTACCACAACAAGAAGCAGCATGGACTATCCATGGTCAAGTAACAGTGGCTAAGACTGCCTGCCAGTTTGTAGCCTGCTACAGACTACCCTCCTAATGCAGGAACTGCACTTGGCCTACGTTGGAACACATGGAAATATCAAGCTCTCCAAACAACATTATATTGGGTGACTGAAAATATAGACTGGGAGCATTATTCCACAACCAACACCCTAGGCCAAAGGTTCCTAGAATCCATAAACCAAAATGCTCAGCAACAACGTACCACTCCCACAAGAGGGGTAAGCATACTGGATGTGATAATCAGCAACATGGGTACTCTATGGCCAGATGAGAAGTGTATCCCTCACTGGTAAGTTCAGACCATAGAGTAATCACACTGGATATTCACTTCCTGACCACAGTCCATGGCCAGAAAACCACAGTGAAAAACATGTGTAAAGGAAATGTTGCACTCCACCAAACTGATGTGGAATCCATTAAAGGCCCTGTGCCTGTGGAAAATATGGGCCACACCTCAGAACCCTTTATAAATGCATTTTATGAACACTGTCAGGAGTGCATGGATTATGCAATCCCAAATAAAACCAAGGCCCAATACCATACACACAGGCATCTGGCATGGTGGACCCCAGCCATTACCAAACCATTCAAGAGAATGAGGAAGCTACTACATGAAAGAGCAAACCCAAAAAGGGAAGTAATCTCTGATCAGTTTTATGGCAATAAAATATGGCCACTAATAAAATCCACTAAGGCCAGCTACAACAAGTTGAATCTGTGAATCTTGGGCAATGTTACATCTGCCCCATGTACACAGACAACCCCATCCTCCCCCCAAGAAATACAAATATATGTGACAGATGCAACCATTTATCCAAACTGGAGGCTGAGCTCTCTCAAATCAGTACTGTCTAAACTAGTCAGGAGGAGAAGGTAACCACACACACCACAAACCCAGTCTCACATAGACCTATCACAACTGCAAACCAAAGACATAAACACACAAAAACATTCCCGGAGGCTCTAATTAAAAAACACCAAATCAACAGAGGCCTCCAAAGCAGACACCCAAGCAACCACTACCCAAAACATAGCACATGCAAGACATAGTACACAAAGTCGGTGTGCCAAACAGTCACAGCCCGTAAGGACAAACAACATGCCTGATACACTTGTAATAGGTGACTCCATAGTCAGACACACTGATGTCCCACTCACCAGACTGAACAAGGAAAAGGGTACAGTAAGCTGCCTGTAGGCTGCTACAATCCGCCACATAACACAAGCACGCAGGTCACTCCAAAGCAAGTACAAATATGACTCAGTCATTGTCCATGCTGGTGTGAATGACCTGAGACGTACCTCCCTGGACTACATGAAAAGAGACATAGAGGAGCTCAATGATTATGTAGGCCAGGCCGGTATGACTCTGACCCTGAGCAGCATCCTACCCCCACCAAGAATGATGTCACAGTACAAACACAGAATGATCAGCTTTAACAATTGGCTCAATTACTGGTGTCATTCCAAGGGGATCCAATGTGTGTCTGCTTGGGATGTCATGCTTGACAAGCCACACTGCTTTGCCAGGGAGGGCTTGCACCTGTCACCCCTGGGCGTCTGGATATTGGCTAAGGCTCTTGCCAACTCCATAGTGCCTTTTGTAGGTAAGGCTGAAAAGACAAACCCACCTCCCTAGAAAACATAAGTGGAAAAAACATAAGGGTAATGCTGCTCAATGCCAGAAGTCTAAACCTCAAGATGCACGCTCTCGAGGCCCTCCCCAGTATGGAGAACATTGATGTCTGTGCAGTGATGGAAACCTGCATCAAGGCTCCTGAGGGCACCCCAGCACTACCAGGTTATACCTCATATCATGCTTTTCGGCCCCAAAACCTGGACCAAACCACAAAAGGAGGGTGAGTATCCATATTGAGCAAAGATACCCACACGTCCAGGTTACTGACAATGCACGAAACATCAGAGACTATCCATGTGCAACTAACCATAGGCAAAACTGCTGTACAGTTTGTAGCATGCTACAGACCACCCTCTCAAACCCAGGAACACCACTCAGCCTTCCTGAAGACACTGGAGAGTATGAATGTCTCTCCAAATACCAAACAAGGTACTCACAAATTACCACATAGGTGGTAATCCATTACGTATGGAAGAAGTAATCAGGGACCTAGGGACATAAGTGGACAGTAACCCCACATGTGACACTCACATTGCCAACGTGGCTAGGAAGACCACCTATATTGGCCACCTTGTCATGAAAGGATTCACATCTACATTAAGAGAGGTCATTGTGCCCCTATACTCTTCTCTTATCAGGCCCATAATTGAGTACAATGCCCCATTTGGGATGTACCTTACCTGACACCTGCAGCAGTTAGAAAGACCTCAAAAGTACCTTACCAAGAGGATAACGGGTCTCAAACATTTGTCATATGCTGCCTGACTGACGACACCCCAGCTGTATGCAGTCACATACTGCATACTCAGAGGCGATGTATGCCCGATGTACAAGGCCATGTCCAATACAGAATTGATGGACATGCTCCACCTCAGAAAATCCAAATCCATCAGAGCCGCAAGAGTGAGAGATGTCAACCTCAACACATAAATAAATAGGATGTGCTGGAGGGACAGATTCATAACCCAGAGGCTCCCTACACTCTGGAACAGAATCCCACTCCATGTTAGGCAGAGCCCCTCACTGACTCTCTTCAACAGGAATCTTGCCAAGTGGATGGGAGATCATAGATTTACACTGGGGAACTTCACTGTGTCGTGTCTAGACAGAGGCACAGTAAAGTAAACCCTAAATGGGCATGATATTCACACAGAAAGGGGTGGCGAAAGCCACACACACTCTGGCTAGGCTTATAAATGCCCTAGGGCAGATAGCCTAGGATGAACCTATGAACCTATGAAGATACAAATTGTACAGGACACTAAGGATAAACACAAGGCTTTCTTAACTGATGGTAGGAACCTTGTTGGGAATTCACAGATATGCTCTGAATTACCAAATATTACAAACAATACACCAAACCCACACACATTGCCAACATCCAACCTGACAGGTTCAGTGCAAACCCCCCACCAAAATGCCAAATATCTATCCCAGCAGAGTGCTGGCCCCCTGACATTGCAGATGCTGAGGTAACAGTCAGCATCTACAAAACAAAACACACAGCATCAATGGTACGAGATGGTGCCTTGGGCTGTGTCCAACATGAACTTCAAGAAGAATGGAACTCCAAATAACACTACTGCTCAATTTCAGCCTTACCACAGGATATGTACCCAAAGAGCAGTGTACAGCAACAGTTGTCCCTCTCCACAAAGGTCGTGCCTGAATGGATACTGCAAACTATCACCCCAGAATCCTGACAAGCTTGGTCTGCAAAGCTATGGAAAGGATTATCATGGGCCTCAGAAATAAAGATATTGGGGACCTACAGACACTGGACCCTACCCAGTATGGCTTTCTTAAGGGCAGATCCTGCCCCTTAAACATGTTTGACTCATTTGAAACAATCATCAAGGTCATTGATGAGGGGAATGTGGTCCACACAGCCTATCTGGACCTTGCAAAAGCCTTCCATACAATACCCCACGTGTTCATTATAGATAATCTCACCAGCTTAAATATAAACCCCTATGTCAGTAGATGGGTTGCAAACCAGCCCAAGGACAGAACTGACATGGTCAGAAATGCTGCAGCCATGTCAGACTACAAACCAGCTACAACTGGCATCCCACAAGGCTCGGTCCTGGGACCTCCCTTGTTTGGTATATATTTCCCATAGGTACAGGCCAACATGGAAGGACTGTGTCTGAACAAGTTTGCAGAGGACTACAAACTGGGCACCATATCTGACCCTCCAGCTGACACAAGCATCCTACAAAAGGGCCACATAGAAACAGACAACTGGTGCCAGAGCCATGTCATCAAGCTAATTGCAGAAAAGTGTATAGTCATCCCCTGTGGATAAACAGTAAGTGCCCACCAATTACCACATAGGTGTTAACCCATTAAGTACTTTAGAAGTAATAAGAGACCTGGGGACACAATTTGATAGATATCTTGCATTTGACAACCATGTGGCTGTAGTGGTTACAGAAACATACCATATACCCACCTAATCATGAAGATAGTCATATCTAGATCACGGGAGGTCATCGTGCCTCTTCAGTCATCCTTCATCAGCCTCACAATTGAGTACAATGGCCCCTGTGGGATGTACCTCAGCAGACACCTCCAGCAACTGGAAAGACCCCAAAAGTACCTCACCAGGAGGATCAAAGAGCTCGAACAGATGCCATGTGTTGCCTGATTAAACAAACTGCAGCTCCACACAGTACCATACTGCCTGCCCAGAGGCAATCTGTGCTTGATGTATAAAGTCATGTCCAAGTTGGAATCAATGAACATGCTGCACCTTGTACAATCTGAATGCCAGTGAGCTATGCACATGAGAGACCTGAACCCCAGCACTGACATACATAGGACATGTTGTAGTGATTGATCCATAACCCAGAAGCTCCCTCCACTCTTGAGTAAACTCCCAGTACAGGTTAGCCAGAGAGTCCCTCATTGACTCTCCTCAACAGGAATCTTTATTAGTGGATGGGAGATGGTAGGTTTACCCTGGGTATCACTGTTATGCCACGGGTAGACAGAGGCACAGTATACTAACTTTGAAATATGTCATGGCAAAATCCAGTTACAATGTGTGTTGAAGGACAAACACACTCTCTGACTAGCAGTAGAAATGGCCTAGGGCACATCACTAGTGTTTGTCAATATCCACCCAAGTTGTGGAATACACTACCAATGTTGGACAAGCCTGGTTTAAGTAGTCCATATCCGAACAAAATGCAACATAGTCATATGTGCACAACTGGCCCTTAACCAGTCTGGTGTGCTCACTATGAATATTTAAAGCAGTGATAGGACTGAAACCCAGGATACTGTCCACCACAGTGAAAGTACTGAACCAGTACACTATACGATATTACAGTGTTTGGTCAGTATGAAAGGATGTTGACAACTGTATGCAAACTATCCCATGGAAACCCTGCAGGCACAGTATAATCCCTGTTGGGTTCAGACACAAAGCAGTTGGGCAGTAAGTACACAACATGACTCCCAACACACAACTATAAATGTGAAATATTGTTGAAGTTCACACACAACCACAAATGTGGTGGACTGCAGATTTCAACATATGGAAAGCTCACACTTGGCATGCTCGCACACTTTGATAAATGAGACATATGTCAGGCAACAAGCCATGGAAAGCCTGAACTGGGCATGCTCACACACTTAGGCCATGTCTCAATTTAGCAGTTGGCCACACATATCTAGTATTTGTATGTGTTAATCCAGGAACCAACCACAATACAGCAATCTGCCCAGTGCACACAGTTAAATGACTAGAGAGACATAAGTTAAATAGTGGATCCCTCTCATATTCAAACATCTTCCACAGATACACAAGTTGTTCATAGAAACAGGGAAAGCTATGGCAATAAAGACCTGCAAACAGTTTATCAGCAACAAATATTGTGCATCTGAAAATTAAACATATGGGTGTAGAGGTCAATACTAGGCTGTTTGCCCTAGGGAATACAAGCTTAGCCAGAGTGTGCTTGGCATCTGCCTCCCCAGTACAGTAGGCTACTGTGCCTCTGTAAAGTAGGTCACAGAAGGCACCGTTTAAGGCTAGTGTGCTGTGCCTCCGTCAAGCAGGGACACAGTGGAGATCCCAGGGGTTGAATTTGCAATGTCACATCCATGTGTCTGGTGTTTGCTGGAGGAGGGTTGGCGAGGACTTATAACAGTAATTGGGCATCAATTACAGTCTGAGGGGAGTCTTATCTGCAGTGTCTGGACAATTTCACTGTCAACACATTGACGTGATGAGTTTGAGGGATTGAAGTGTCGTGCCAATACAGTTCAGAGGCATCCTCCCTCTGTGGGATATTGCTCTGTAATGTATTAGCTCCCTCCTTCTGTTGTACAGCTTATATATGGCTGTTGTACACCAGACAGGTCTCCTGTTGTGGAGGAGTCATGGGTTTATTTGGGATAGCATGATCAATGTAAACCTTCCAGATGCTCATAGAATGCTATTGTCAAGGATTATGCAGAGTGGCCTGTATAATCCCCCAGCATGGGTCCTTTGAAGTCTTCCACCCCAGTCTTCACAAGTGCAAAGTCTGCTTTTGATAAATACTTTGTTTGCAGTGACTTCCTTGCCTGGGGGTGGGGATGGGATATGGATGTCCAGGGAAAGTTGGGTATGGTCAGATATTAACAATGGTGGTCTACCTCTGGTGTGGAACATAGAGTCCCCATGTTGCAGATGGTCAGGTCCAATATGTATTCCCCCTTGTGGCTGTGGTGAGTGGTCCTGCCATAGCACATGGATTCACAAATTGTAGTGGCTGTAGGGTGATGTTGTTGAGGCCTGAGTAGTTCCCCCACACAATATACCTGTACCTGATGTTATCCACTGTAATGCTGTATGTGAACACCTTCATATCCTACACTGTTCCCAGGGAAGCAAAGTGTGTGTCCTGGATATGGGAGGGGTGGTCTGAACTGGTTGTGTTGTGTGTTACAGGTCCTGTGGTCACAAAGCATGGTATAAAACATAACCTGGCAGTGCTGATGTGCATATCTGACCCTGAAGTAGGCGGCTGTTAATGCATATATATGCTATCCCCCTAACTGACAGATAGTAATAGATGTACATACTTCTATATAAATAATGATGTCAGCACCCTATGAATACTGCAGGAGAAATGCAGATACCCAGTAATTCGAATAGTGTGCTCCACTAATGCGTCTCTCTCATGTATCATAATATAGTTAGGTAGTTGTTTGAATCCTGTAAATGCTTGTGTGTGTGCTTGGGTGAGAGGGGTTAGTGTGTGTGCAATTCTGTGTGAACGAAAATGTCCCTTTTGGCAACTAGAAGAACACACTACATGATGCACATTCCTCTTTCTAAACACTGATGATGTCAGCACCCTATAAGTACAGCATGAGAAGGAAAACCTCCCAGTAATGCAAATAGCGCACTCTGCTAATGCGTCTCTCTCAAGTGTCATAATATAGTTCTGTAGGGGTTTGAATCCTGAAAATGCTCAGTGTGTGTGTTTGAATGAGGGGGGTTAGTGTGTGTGCAATTCTGTGTGAAAGAAATGTCCCTTTTGGCAACTAGAAGAACACACTACATGATGCACATTCCTCTTTCTAAACACTGATGATGTCAGCACCCTATAAGTACAGCAGGAGAAGAAAAGCCTCCCAGTAATGCAAAAAGCACGCTCTGCTAATGCGTCTCTCTCAAGTGTCATAATATAGTTAGGTAGGGGTTTGAATCCTGAAAATGCTCAGTTTGGGTGAGGGGGGTTAGTGTGTGTGCAGTTCTGTGTGAAAGAAATGTCCCTTTTGGCAACTAGAAGAACACACTACATGATGCACATTCCTCTTTCTAAACACTGATGATGTCAGCACCCTATAAGTATAGCAGGAGAAGGGAAACCTCCCAGTAATGCGAACTGCGCACTCTGCTAATCCGTCTCTCTCAAGTGTCATAACATATTTAGGTAGGGATTTGAATCCTGCAAATACATGTGTGTTTTTGTCACACAGTTTGTCCATGTGTGTGGGGTGTTGCTCTTAATATTGTATGACATAGATTATATCAGTAATGTCAATGCACACATGAGGTATGTGTGTGCCACATAGACATATGTACCTGTGACCTTAAATAGTTCCCATGTCTGAAGCCTGCCTCATGTGAATACATGTAATTTGCATTACACAACTTTATCACTGTGGTTTTCTGTGCAGGGGCTGCATTTGGTATGTGAATATACAATGAGAGTAGTCTATGGTGTCATCTTACCAGCGAGGGATACACTTCTGGTCTGGAGCATATAGTCCACATGTTGGTGATGAACAGGTGCAGCAAGTTTTCCCCTCTTGTGGGAGTGGTAACAAGTTGTTCCATAGCAATTGAGTGTATGGATTCTAGGAACCTTACACCTAGGGTGTTGGAGCTTCAGTAATGCTCCCAGTCTATGTGTGGGTAAATTAAGCTGCCAAATATATTGCTGTTTGGAGACACCTGCAGATATTCATGTATTCTTAAGTAGGCCAAGTGGGTTACCTGGGTTTGGGAGGGTGGTGTGTGCCAGGCTTTGAACTGGAAGGCAGTCTTACCCACTGTTAATTGCACATGGATAGTCTCTGATGCTTTGTGCTGTGCCACCAACCTGGAGGTGTGTGAATCTTTGATGAATATTGATACTCCCCCTCCTGCTCTGTTTTGCTGCAAGTTTTGGGGCCGACAAGCATGGAATGAGGTATAACCTGCCGGTGCTGGGGTGCTTTTGAGAGCCTTGAACCAGGATTCTGTTACTGCACAGATATTGATGTTATCCATGCTAAGGACAGTTTCCAGTGCATGCATCTTGAGGTTTACACTGCTAGCATTGAGTAGCATTACTATTAGTTTCCTATCCCTTGTGATACCTATGGAGGTGGTCTTGTCTTTTGAGCATTGCCTAAAAAAGGCACTATGGGGGTAGCAAGAGCCTTTGCCAATATCCGAAAGCCCATGGGTGACATGTGCAAGCCGTCCCTAGCAAAGCATCGTGGCTTGTCGAGCATGTCATCCCAGGCTGACAGGCATCAGATCCCCTTTGAATGACACCAAAACATAAGCCAATTGTTGAAATTGATCATCTTGTCTACATATTGTGGCATCATTCCTGTTGAGGGTAAGATGCTACTCAAGGTCAGGGTCATACCAGTCTGGGCCACATGCTCAGAGAGCTCCTCTATGTTTCTTATCATGTAGTCCAGGGAGGTACGTCTCAGGTCATTCACACTGGCATGGACACTGACTGAGTCATATTTGTACATGCCTTGGAGTGACCTGTATGCTTGTGTTATGTGGCAGATCATAGCACCTGACAGGTATCTCACCATGACCTTCTCCTTGTTCAGCCTGGTGAGCGGGACGTCAGAGTACCTGACGTTAGAGGCACCTATTACAAGTGTATCAGGTGTGTTGTTTAGCCTTACGTGCTGTGACTGTTCAGCACACTGGCTTTGTGAGCTATGTGTTGCACGTGTTCTGTTCTGGGGTAGCAGTTGCTTGTGTGTCTGCTTTGGAGGTGTCTGCTGCTTAGGCAGAATTTTATTTAGAGACTCCGAGTATGTTTTCGTGTGTTTATTTGTTTGGATTACTGTCGTGGTAGGTCTATGTGAGACTGGAATTGTAGTGACTGTGGTTTCCTTCTCCTCCTGACAGGTTTCGCCAGTACTGAGTTGAGAGAGCTTATGCTGCAGTTTGGCTATATGGTTGCATCTTTCACATGTGTTGGAATTTGTTGGGAGGAGGAGAGGGTTGTCTGTGTACATGAGGCTGTTGTAACATTGCCTCTAGATTCCCAGATTTACCAGCTGGATTGGAGAGGAGATTGACAACTGACCTTTCGACATGTTAGAATAGTATTGGGAATTCCTTTATTATTAACAACAAAAAGGGCCAATGGGGAACAAGGTACTCAAGGTGAGTTTGTGAGGGTGTAGTGCTTTTAATTTTTTAGTGTTGGCATATATAAATGCTTTAGTGAGCAAGTGCCAGGTAACTCAAATGTAATGTGTTACAGGTAACTTAAATGCATAAATGACAAACAGTAACTTTCTGTCAAGTGAAACAAGGAAATACGTACAGTAAGCAATGCAGATGTCACTAGGGATCCACAGAGGCGCTGTAAAGCTGCGTTTCAGGTGGAATTAGTGTTTCAGGGAAATAACAAGCAAACAAGCATACGAACAAAGCTACATTCAGCAGGCCTGGATCTAGTCTATGCTACAGCAAACAAGGTGTACCAATTTCAGTAAGAAACAGTTCAAATATGCAGACACTATAAGCCTTTAGCCAGAAATTCCCAACTGAGACGGGCAGAGTCCAGCCTCTCCTCCCACAAGAGTGCAGACCATGAACCTTTGTAATGTAAAATAACTGGCCTGAAGCCCAAGTGCTTAAACCAGAACTAATACACATTTAGAATGACAGACACTGAGCCCTCAATCAGCAGTTCCCAACTTAATAGGATGTATGCTACCTGTCCTGCCACCACAGTATCCATGACATTTAATGAGACTCACCTCCTGTCATAGTTAATTGTGTGTTTTGGGGCTGTCAAGCATGGTATGAGGTGTAACCTGGTAGTGCTAGGGTGCTCTTGGGAGTCTTGAACCTGTTGTCTATTACTGCACAGATATCAACATTCTCCATGCAGAGTAGAGGTTGTACTGCATGCATCTTGCAGTTTACATGTCCATCATTGAGTATCATTACTTCCATTTTCTTATCCCCTGTGCTACCTATGTAGGTGACCTTCTGTTTACAGCCTTACCACCAGAATGCAAAGATGTGCAGACATTACACTATGGTAATTAATAGGGGTGTACCAAACAATACAATGACAATCATACTGTTAATGCATCAGGCATGCTGGGATATACCCACAATGATATCATTACACTGTACAGTTGACAACATGATAATATTACTACACTTCTGTGTAGTCACCCTGTGCATCAGCACCATGTTAACCAGTCCTGCATCGATGTTACAGATTGCAGGAGGTGGCACAGTTTCATCATATGCACAGGGTGTGTACTTGGTATGCCTGAGTCTGCCACTGATACAACCAATCGACATGTATGTGTGTCTGTGTTAGTGAGGGACAACTGTACAAGATGGGGCAATGTTGATGCAGTGTGTGCATGTATGTGTTAGCCCTAGGTGTTAGCATTATGCATGTGTGTATGCATGCACACAGTTCCACCTTGTGGCTGCCATATATGGGTGTTTGTGGACAGCCACAGACTGTACCTGCCAGGTCATACAGATCACTGTCTCTGGCAATGGACACGGTACCTGTGCCTGGCAGGGGTGCTACGGACAGTATCAGGTACTAAGCCAGACTGGGTACTGTCATCAGAAGCAGTTGGTTGATGACTGGAGACATGTCCCTGCTGGGACTGTCCAGAGCCATGTGCACGTGGTCTCCTAGGGTGGTCTGATGACAGCACAGACCCAGCATTGCTGGGGCTGGTACTGGCACTATGGGAGAGGCCGCGGGTTTGTTGTCATCTGCGATGACTGCCAGCTGCTGCTGTTGCTGGCATACATCACGTCAACGCCTCAACTGTCCTGCATTGCCCTGGCTCATGGACATGTAGTTGTGGAACAGATCTAATGGCAGCCGCAACGTCACGCATAGTGTCATTCATAGCAGTGCGACGTGCTCTCAGCTCCTTCAGACCCTGTCTGATGTACCATTCCATATGTGACTGTGCCTGCATTACAGCCCGGAACATAGCTGAGTTTGAAAGACCTCTGTGGGCACGTCTGACAGGGGCAGTACAACCACGGATGCTCCCACGAGAACCCCTGGACATCTGCCTGTGTGGTACCATGTCAGGACTCTGGCCATGGCTGCTGTGAGGGGATGCATGTGCCACTGATACCACATTACCCTGGTCAATGCCCACTGTATGCTGTCCATCACCTAGGGATATTGGTGACAATAGATGTATTGGCAGGATGACTGTGCGCATTGATGGGGTTGACAGCTGTGTACTGTCGATTGGCTGACCAACAACGGCACACCTCCCTGTGCCATTACACAGGTATCATTATTATTACTATCCCCAGCAGCGGATTCAGGTTCCCTGCTGCACACCACCAGAGCAGCACCAGAACCTGTGAGAGGAAGACAGGAAACACAGTTTACAATGTGTACACAATGTTACCACAGATGCACACGGGCACATGCACATATGCACACATGTACACATGCACACATGTGCACATGCACACATGCACACATGCACATGCACACATGCACACATGCACATGCACACATGTGCACATGCATACATGCACACATGCGCACATGCACACATGCACACATGCGCACATGCACACATGCACACATGGGCACATGGGCACATGCACACATGGGCACATGGACACATGCACACATGCACACATTCACACTCCTCAGTACATGAGATACAAACACACAGACACAAACATACCTGCAATCAAACACATAGCAATACCATTTGAGGGTATTATTACTATTATTATCATTAGTATTAAAGGATTGTTATTACACACTCACCAGCATGGATTGGCTGCCTTGCTGTTACACCAGAGGGACCTGCACAAATAAGACATTTATTGTCAGTGGGCACAACTGTGCCATTGATACTGTGAGTATGATACAGTTCAGTAGTACAACAGTTGGCTTTCACAGGTCTACTGCCGATATTGAGAATATCACTCTTGCACAATAATTACCAGGATAACAGCTACAAACACAGTACACACCTCACACATGCATAAACTGCCAGTGTACAGAACAGTCAACTATAGATATGGCATGTTACCTGCATGCTCCAAGTCCTCATGTTGGGTGGCTCCAGCCTCCATCATTACACATGTGTGCGGATGTTGTTGTTGTTGGGCTGGAGCCACAACACTTAGGAGGAGCCCCTCCAGTCTGGTGAGGGGGGGTGTATAGCCGCCCCACCACCTGTGGCAAGCTGTTGCCTGTGGATATCAGATGCACGCTGACGGACATTTCTAATTAAATCACTGCAGTGATGGCGTACCTGCTCATATGTCCGGTTATGCATGCCTATGTCATTTACCCGATGGACAAGGTCTTGCCACAGTGCAGCCCTCTCCTGCTGGTTCTGGCTGGTGCGGGAAAAGAGTGTGGCAAAATCCTGCACCAGGCTCTGGTGTATCTCCTCTTCTTCTGCAGCAGAGTACGTGGGGTTGCGCTGGTGCACCATTGCCCTGGAAGGAAAAGAAAAATATGTGAGCAAGTGATATGGCACACATAATACTCTACTGTAGTGAAATCACTGAACTGCCATATATAGCATCTGTCTGTCTATTGGGGGATACACATGTAAATGACCACATATCAGTACTCAGCCAACAACTATGTGACAGTGCCTGGCACACTCCATGCAACAAACAAGTATACTCCAGCAGTCGGCACACTGTTTGAGGACCAATGCACAGCCTCACACTGGGGGTTTGTATCAAGGTAATGTATGGGGAACATTGTCAACCCATGCAATACACAGTACAAATTTCAGTGGTAATGCACCGTAGTCTTTGTTGCCATAACCATACCTACACCACAGTCACATACAGGGAACCACAGCACAACATATGGCAATGTAGTATGTTTGTATCCCAATACCTGACACATCTTTCTCTGGCCTCACACCAAGGACACACACTACCATGTCAGACACAAAGTCATGCTGAGCAATCACACCATTACAGACCTTGCACACAGTTAGTGGCACACTCATTCCACCTCACATAGTTGGTATTGCAATGAGTACATGTGTGTGTGCATTGTGTCATAGGCAGGTAGTATGCTATTGGCCCTGGGCCTACAGCAGCATACTGTTATGCTACCCTGCCCCTTGGGACACATGTAATGTGATTGTACTTGCTCCTGTCAAACAGTTACACAGGGTGACTCATATGGCATACTACCTATCTGCATAACATTCAACAGGGGTATGTCTGACATCTACTAATGGGGAGTCTTGCTTCTTAATGCTGGGTGGTTTACTCCAGGGTATGGCTTATCTGTGGGTAGGAACCTGTACCTCCATCATGTGCTCTTTACTGCGATGCCAAGGATGACAGACATAGGTCATTTAGGCTGGGGATATTATGAGGTGTTACCATGGTTGTTGGACAACTGTTATGGGTGTGACTTAACTATGTATATCCAGCAGTGATAACCTCTGTGTAGGTAGTTTGAGAGGCACTCTATCTGTGGTTTTGTCAGTCACTCTGCATAGGTAATGTGTTTGAGGGCATTATCACTGTTTGTTAGGTATGACTGTGTCCTTCTCCCTCTCTGTAGTTGTCATGGGAGGTACATACCATGTAGGACATTGTGAGGTGTAGAGGGGTACAGTGACCTACATTTCACTAGCTGACACACCATTTCTGCTGATACGTACCATGTACAGGTATTACTAGACAGGTGTGCGACTGTGAATATCAAAGGGAGGCTATTGTACACTTGTTTCCCATGTTCCCTCCTGACACATCCAGTAGTAGGCAGGCAACCATATATGGTGGTTAGTGGTGTAAGTGTTTTGGAATGGGGTATGGTACTCCAGTATCCACACTGGTGTTCAGTCCATGCCTTTGTCACCAGGCACCTGTTGCAATACATCTGCACACATGTGCCTCTCAGTATATATATATATATATATATATATATATATATATATAGAGAGAGAGAGAGAGAGAGAGAGAGAGAGAGAGATATTCATATACATACATATCTGTAGACATTCATATCTGTCTGTATATGTGTATGTATCTATATATATCTATATATGTATGTGTCTATTACATATATATGTATATACATATTCTATCTATCTATCTATATATGTTCATAGGTTCATATGTTCATAGGTAGGTACTAGGCTATCGGCCCTAGTGCCCATACAAGCATAGCCAAAAAATATACCCTGGCTTTTGCCACCCAAGAAAGGAATTTTCCTATGCCCCTGTCGAGCAGAGCCACAGAAGTGATCCCGGGGTGAATTTCCCATTTACCATCCAATCATCAAGATTTTTCTTGAAGAGTGCTAATGAGGAGCTCTGTTTGACATAGATAGGTAGTCTGTTCCAGAGTATGGGAAGTCTCTGGGACAGGAATCTATCCCTCCAGCATGTTCTGTTTATTGTGGTGACAAGGTTAAGGTCCCTAGAGCGTGTAGCTCAGAGGGATTGGGATTTCTTTAAGTGAGCATGTCCAACAGCTCTGGGTTTGACATAGCTTTGTATGTTAGGCAGAGATCGCCCCTGAGTAGGCAATATGCGATGGAGTAAAGCTGTAGTTTTTTGAGACGGTCTGCATAGGGCATCTGTTTGAGGCCAGTAATCCTCTTTGTGAGGTATTTCTGTGGTCTTTCCAGTTGTTGTAGATGTCTTGTGAGGTACATACCAAAAGGGGCATTGTAATCTATAATGGGTCTAATGAGTGATGAGCAGAGGGGAACAATGACCTCTTTTTTTCTGAATGAGAATCCTTTTGTGATGAGATGAGCCATGTAGAAGGATTTCCTGACCACTGTGGCGATGTGATTATCAAAGGAGAGACTACTGTCCACCTGTGTCCCAAGGTCTCTTATCACATTTTTGGCATTAAGTAGACTACCAGCTATGTGGTAGTTCATGGGTACAGAGTTTTTACCAAAGAAGATGACAATACACTTTTTGGCATTGAGCTTCAGGCCATGGCTTTGACACCAGGTATCTGTCTCAGTGAGGCCATTTGTAGTTTGTCCACATCATTAGGAGTTGCGATTATGGCTCCTAGTTTGCAGTCATCTGCAAACTTTGTTAATAAAGACCTTCTGTGTTGGCCTGCACTTCAGAGAAGTAGATACCAAACAGGAGAGGACCCAGGACTGAACCCTGTGGTACTCCACTTGTCACTGGTCTGATGTCGGATTTGGAATCCACTACTTTCACAGTGTGGGTTCTGTCCATGAGCCAGTTGGCAACCCATCTTATGACATAGGGATTTATACCTAGTTTAGTGAGCTTATCTATAATTCCAGAGTGGGGGGTGGTGTTGAAAGCCTTGGCGAGATCTAGATAAGCTGTGTGAACCATTTTACCATCATCTATGGCTTTGGTGACTGCTTCAAAAAAGTCAATCAGGTTTAGGAGACATGATCTGCCTTTTACAAATCCAAACTGAGTAGGGTCCAGAGTTTGGAGATTACCAATGTCTTTGTTTATGAGTTCCATGATGATATGTTCCACGGCCTTGCAGACAAGGCTCATCAGGCTAATGGGACAGTAGTTCCCGGGGTCTGTCGTGGCTCCCTTTTTGTGGAGTGGGATAACTATCGTGGTGCGCCATTCAGTGGGTACAAAGCCTGAGGTGAGGCTATGACTGAACATGGTACTTAGGTAGGGTGCCAGTTCATTCTGCAGTTCGTGTAGAATGCAGCCTGGGATATTGTCAGGTCCCATGGATGCTGTGTTCTTGGCTTTGGAGAGTGTGTTTTTTACCTGTGCAGCCGTGATTATAGGAACTTTGCATTCTTCCAGTATAGAGATGGGCCCTCTAGGGGCTGAGAGGGGGGTAAAGTTAGCACTGAACCTATCTGCTAGGATGTTGGCAATATCAGTTGGTTCTGTATATTTAGTGCCATTATGCTGTAACTCAGAGCAGATCTGAGTGTTCCCATTTAGATTCTTGACATAGCTATAGAATGCTTTGTGGTTGTCTTTATAGTCAGTGGCAATTTTGTTTTCGTAACTAGCTTTGGAGGATTTTATGAGGGATCTCAGCTTCTTACTGAGGTTGACCAGGGAGTTCCTCCAGTCATGGGATTTTACTTTTTTTTGCAACAGTTTCTTTCTTCTGTTGTAAAGTTTGTTTATGGCAGAGGGCCACCAGACTGGCTTCCTTTTTCTGGAGGATAAAATCTTGGTTCTATTAGGGATAGCATGATCCATACACTCGTGTAAGTGCTTATAAAGTGTATTTGTGTAGGATTTGGCAGTCATACCTCTATTGTCCGTCTGCATGGGTGTCATGAAGTTTGCCACTTCTGTCTTAAGAAGTGTGAAGTTGGCTTTTTAGAAGGTTTTTACGATGGTTTCCCTAATTGGGGCTGGGGGTGGGATGTGGATGTCTAGGCTGATTAGCTTGTGGTCGGATCTGACCAACGAGGAATTGACCTCTGGTGTGGAACTCCGGTTTCCCATGTTGGTGATGACCAGGTCTAGGATATTGCTGACCCGGGTGGGGGTGTGAATAAGTTGATCCAAGGTGTTGGTATTTATGAATTCTAGAAAACGTTGAGCAAAAGAGTTGGTACATGAGTAGTTTTCCCAGTTAATGGTGGGGTAGCTGAAATTGTCCATTATTAGGGTGTTGGGTTATACCCTAATACTTTCCAGTGTGTCAAGAAATGAGGAGTGTGAATCCTGGGGCATGATGGGGGGTCTGTAGAAAGCTACAATTTGGATTGCGGTCTTGCCCAAAGTTAGTTGCACTTGGAGAATCTCGGATGCATTATGCTGTGCAACTAGCCTGGAGGTGTGAATATTCTTAATGAATATGGACACGCCTCCGCCTTTAGTGCTTCTTTCTGGGTTAGGTAGCCGAAAGGTGTTGTATGAATTGAAGCCTGGTAATGAAGGGGTGCTCTCTGGAGCTTTGAACCAGGTCTCTGTCACTGCACAGATGTCACCGGTTATGGTGGTGAATTTGTCATTTGAACCTTGCCTAAAAATGGCACTATAGGGGTGGCAAGAGTCTTAGCCAGTATCTGGAATCCTAAGGGCGAGAGGTGCAGGCCATCTCTGGCAAAGCATCGTGGACTGTCGATCATGTCATCCCAGGCAGACAAATACTGGATCCCCTTAGAATGACACCAGAAGCTTAGCCAATTGTTGAAGTCAATCATTTTGTCCTTGTACTGTGGTATCATTCTGGGTCTATCTATTTCTACATCCCTCTCTATCTATGTATACATATATGCATATTATATATAGATACATATATAAATATACATACATATACATATAATATATATAGATCTATATATCTATATATATATATATATATATATATATATATATATATATATATATATACCTTTTTATTTACACATACGAATACACACACTAACATACTGCTAAACATCCATTACTGTACATCTTACATTGTACGTTGCACTACAACCTACATTGATATGTGCACATAGCATCCTTCACATACATATGTATGTCCAGCCTTCACTAACAGTTGCAGTATGTCCCCTGCCCTATGCACATCTTCATATATACAGATACAGACTGCTAACACATATGGAGGGTTCACAGTATGTAGACTATTAATTACATCATTAGTTTACATTACCTTTGTTTGTCACTGCTGTTTGTGATGGCTTGCTGCTGGTTAGCTTGCTGTTTTGTATTGTTTTATTTTCAGTGGCTGTCTCTGTGTCTCTTTTTCGGTTTTTCTGTTTGTCTCTCTCTCTCTCTCTCTCTCTCTCTCTCTCTCTCTCTGTCTCTCCCTCCGGATGTTGCAATGAAAGTATTGTATGTGTGGACTGGGAGTACAGGCTGCTTTTGTAGGTATATGCACATGTGCATGTGATGGCCTCTGCACCAATTGTTAGCCAGCATTTACTAATTGCATGCAGCCTGCTGTGTGGTAATTGCAGTTCTCACTGTGATTTCAGGACAGTGCTATAAAATGTTAGGTTAGGTAGGCGTAGCCCTTTCAGATTTTCAAGGTGGGGACCATGCTGGTATGCTGAGGAAACTGTTGTGTGAGTGTAAAGGTTGGTATGTCTCTCATATTTCAGGCTGTGTTGTAGGCACTGAAATGCATGTTGTACTGACACCTGACTATTGCTTCCTCCAGTTTATTCTTCTCAGTGTGTATGTTAACTGACACCTAATAATACTAATACTGTTTAAATGGGAGTTTGTGCTTTCCTGTGGGACTTGTGGAGTAACTAGTATACAGCAGTGGCTCTTGCAATTTGTTGCTATGGCTTCACTATTTGGCCTTTACATTCACTCCTTGAATGCCTGCTAGGTGTCTTTACTGGAATGTGTTGCTATGGCTTTCCTATTTTCCATTTACATTCACTCCTTGTAATGCTTGCTATATTTCTTTCAGCAGCAATTCCTTATATGTTTGTTGTGGTTTGGTGGTACTGCATGCAGTCTGGTCTTGCCAAGGTGTGGGGCTTGACACCTACAAGGGTGTTTTATTTTGCTGCTGAGCAGTAGTGGGGCCTTGTACTTTGTACTAACAGTTATGGATAGCAGGCACATGCAGTGCTTGTAAACTGCTATACTGTCCTTATTTTATTAGTTGGATACCTCCTTTGATATTTGTGGGTTGTACACCTACATGTGGGTGTGCTTGTGGAAGCTATTCTACAGCTATTCACAGAGTGTGTGACAGCAGACAGAATGATATGCCTGTGAGTTTGTGACACTTGCAGGCCTCAGATACTCTCAGGTGTATCTTTTATCAGCCTCAGGGAATGGTTCATATTAGTGGGATACACCCGTGATATATTTCAGATATTCTGCAGTTGTGACTGTGGGGTATTTTGAGCATATGTATTACTACATCATTTCTGACATGCAAGTAGTACATACTTTCAGTAATTGACAGTTACCATTACGTGGGATAAAACACCTTTATGCCTACTGTTAGTACATTTCACAGGGAGTCAGTGAGGCACAGTTAACATTTGTTTTCAAATCAGGGACATCCCTGTAAATCAGTTACAGTTGCGAGGTCTGGCCTCTTACCTGTTCAAATATGGCAGTGTTTATCCTGCTCTGATAGTGTGTGTGGTTTGCAAGATGCTACTGTCACATTATTACCTACTAGCTACCGACTAGCATGGCTGTTTCTCTTATCACACTAATGTTATGCAAATCCACAAGAATTGCCAGTAAAGCTACAAGAAAAGCTTTGTGAGATAGCCTTCCTATATTCCCTTTACATTCAGTCCTATTATTTCATGATATATTGCTTTCAGCACAAAGTTCTTGTATATCAGTCATGGCATAGTGGTAAATCATGCAGACTAGTGTTTCCAAGGTCCCGGATTCGAGACTGACGGAGGAATTTTATTTTGCTGCTGAGCAGACTACAGGCCTTGTCAGTCAGAGTGACTAAGACACTTTTAAGCAGTTGTAAGCGGGTTAGCGCTGGTTTGCGCGGAGCTCACGCATGTGCACTGTTGCTTAACTTCGTGCACACACAAGCACACACCCGCTTACAACTGCTTAAAAGTGCTTACTCTCGCGCACACCCATGCTAATTTCTTTGAAAGAAAAGAAAATGGGGAGATAGGAAAGTGGTGAAAAAGGGGGCACAAAGAGGGTAGGACAGTAGGAAAACAAGCTCGGGATTTGCAGGAAGGATGTAGGAAAGGCCCATAGCTGCCCATTTCTTTATCAGCAACAGCTGTGCATATGTGTGCAATTTGGTGTGAAATTTGAAACCTTCCACCCCTGAGAGAGGGGTGAGGACAACAAAATATGTTGTACAGCCAATTGTAATTACCAGTTCACATGTCCAGAGACATGTCTGCAAAATGGGCAGCTATGTATGGGGCGTAATTATTTTGCGGGAACAGAATGCCCTTTTTTTATTTTTTTTTCAGGTGAGAGTGGAATGTGAGGTACAGGAAGCAGGTATATTTGGGGAGGTAGGTAGGGAAGGTTAACAGACAAGACAAACAAGACACATATAGGGGCGGAGTATGACACATGTGGGGGGAAACACAATTGACGGGGACGGATGTTTGGATATCGCGAGCCCATTAGCCCACAGATGGCAACAGTGGAACTGAGATCCCCACCCATGGGCAGTTGCCACTGTACCTTCACAGTCCAGGACGGGGCTGTGCTGGGGGCTGTGTAGGATGGGCAGCAAGCACACCCGTGAGTTGCGCCACCTGAGCCTCAAGCTGGCATAGGGGTTCAAGCACAGAATGCCTGATCTCGCTATGTACCACAGACCGGACACTTTGGAGGGTGAGTGGCCGGTCTCCTCCGGCCACGCTTGCAGAGGGGGGATGAGCCCCATTCCCTGCAGCGCTTCCACCCGAAGGTGGCACAGGGCCACCAGAGAAGGTTCCGGCCTGGGCACTAGTGCCAGGTGTACTTGCCAGCTGAGGTGGGAGAGGTGGGTCCGCTGGAACCCGCCTTCCCTATTGTCCTATGTTTAGAAATATTTTATGACATTTTGGGTTAGTAACAAACAATACCATTCAAAATTAGTTGTAACAGCATGCATCAGTATTCCCATTAACCAAACACCCATGAATTCCAAACATTGAACAGCAAGCATAACACATGCATATTTTGAACAACAGTACACAATCCAACAGCATGCAGGGTTGACTGATGGCAGCAGGCCATCAGGTTTGGATATGTGAACAGGGCACATGCAGCAACGTGCGTGCAAATATGTTTGAACCAACAGGACAAATGTCCATAGGAATTAATTGTGAATACACATACCCAGTTTGTTGTGGAATGGCATTATTTGTGAATATAGGGTAGGGTGAAGAAATATTTCATTAACAACTTCAACTACCTATACATATGCTGTACATCTCTAGCAGCTGCAGATATATA
This sequence comes from Protopterus annectens, assembly GCF_019279795.1. Classification (NCBI taxonomy): domain Eukaryota; kingdom Metazoa; phylum Chordata; order Ceratodontiformes; family Protopteridae; genus Protopterus; species Protopterus annectens. Next base: position 251,211,058 of record NC_056725.1, on the reverse strand, counting down.
TACCCTACAGGTCTTAGTACAGTTTCCTATATGTAACCTTAGGAATGTTGGTGATGGGACTGTTACTGCTACATTAATATACATTGCATTTTTATTCATACACGTTCATATCTAGCTATGTTCAGGTACAGCATCCTGCTACATTTCATTTATATGGCTCTAGACAACTGTGGATGTTCATTATTTCATACAACCATACTATCTCCATATTGCAAGGGTACAGCAACATATCCAAATTGTGGGACAGACACATTCCAGCTTCAGTACTTTATTTCAAACATTTCACTGTTTGGTTGTGGCTGTCTCATTCATTTCATTATGTACTGACTGCAGTATACTTTATTCAGAAGTTATAACAGCTTTCTTGGTCGATTCATACCTCTTTCTCACACTCTCACTTGTTTTATTTTTGCAATTCAAGATGGTACTTTATTCTAGGTGTTATTAACATGTTATACTTGATTACAACAATCCTTTCCAAAAGACTCACTGGTTTCATATGGCAGATTTTCAAAGGGGATGTATTTGACACATGTCTATTGTCTTTAGCTTCCTTACCACAGATTTTCAGGCTGCAGCAGGTTATCTGATATTACAATTCAGGTGGGAAATCACTATTTCAGACTTGTTTAATTTTTATTTCTGGATTACAGGCTGCATCACTTATCTAATCATACAGTACTAGCAGAATCTTTCTTCTAGTGTTATTTGAACTTTATTAATATGTAACTACACTGAACTCTTTTACAAGCTGTCTCACTTATATTCTATAACAATTACAGAAATATAATTACTAATCTGCCTGGTGGCGCAACCGCTCAGGCCTATCACCATAGGCTCGCCAATTCGCAGAACGCACACCTGCAGCTGTAATATAAATGAAGTAATATTGGAACATACTTCTCCATAATATCAGCTAGGATAATTCCTTACATACATAATTACATGGATACTTACTCAGTAGTGGGGCATTGGGCATTTGCCAGGCCTCCTGGATCCAACGGTTCAGTTGGTCCTGCTTTCGTCTCTTCAGGTCCGCATGGTGGTGACGGACCTGTTCACCAGTCCTTGGTATGCCTGTGGTACTGGTGAGATCATGTGCCAACCGGTTCCATGCCTCTGCCTTATACGCACCCCACAGAACCTGGCCCTGCATGAGTTGAGCCTCATGATCGTGAACTAGGAGCCAAACCATGTATTTGGACTCCTCAACACCCCACCTCTATGCTCGGAAGCGACTACCCTCTCCTACACCTGCCATCCTGACTGCAAATAGGTTCCACAATCAGTTATGCTGTGTATTCCCGCCTATGGGGCTTATATATGCTGTTTTTCCCACACTTATCTGTGATTGGCCATTTTGGAATTGTATCAGCTTCACAAAACCTGCTTTGTCATGCTTCTATTAACATTCATTCCTATATATATGCTAATACTGCATTTTTCAGTACAGCTGTCATGGCTTAGTGGTTCAGTACTTTGACTATGATGCACAGTATCCTGGGTTCGAGCCTGGGCATTGCTTTTTTTTTATTTTACTACTGTCTAGACAGGCTAGGAGGTGTGTCTGTTTAAAGGCGGCTTTGATACAGGTTGCTCAACGTTGCCCGCCGGTAATCCGGTTGGTGCGCTGTGCAGCTCCGCACTAACGGGTTACACTGGTTAACACATTATTTGGCTATGAGCACGAGTATTACGCTGTGAGAAATGTTGCACAACTACGGGCACACAGTTTCAGTGTGTTAAAGTGCTGCTCAACTCCGGGCACTCATATTACACCTGTTAAACCACTGGTCACCTACGGGCAAACATACTCAGCTTGCTAGAGTGCTGCTCAGCTATGGGAACTTATAAAATATTTTATTTTTTTATTGTGTCAGATTTCTTCATAAAAACATGGCCCATTTCATTACATTTTACTTAAATTATAATTATATATATATATATACATATATGTCAGGGGATTGTTTTGTGCTTATTTCACTAAAAATAAAAAATGATGTTGTTGGGGCTCGAACCGTGACTACCTCCTCTTTGGCCGACGTCTCTACTGCTACGCTATTGCTACTTGGCTTATTTTGCATATTTAGATCTTATATGCTTTTTCAATGACTGCTAACTGTGGCTGAGCGAAGGGCACACCCGTGCAAACGAGCGCAATTACGGGCAAACATTTTTGAAATTATAAAAAAAAAATTAAACTGTTCATTTTTACGTTTTACATTTCAGTTGGGTTAATAGTCTTTGGGGGCATGTGTGCTGTTGTGTTTCTTGACATTTCGGCGGACTCGCTCGTGGGAGTTTCCTTTTGGGCCTGTGATTCTTCTGGGGGTGTGTCCCTATGCAGGACTCGCCATGCGGACACGCCCCCTACATTGCTACATGGTCCGTGTTAGCCTAGGGTGTGATTCAGCATGCCCTCATGATTATGCATGGCATGCTGACATCACCCCGTTTAACTGCAGCCTCCGTGTAAGACTTGCTAACTCTTACACGGAGGCTTTGTGAATCCTGCCCAGAGACACGTACATATTCTATGCAGCACAAAATACTTACACAACAAGCTTGAATATAAAATACATACTGTAGCAGGTCAAATAAAATATAGGCTGACCAAATGCAACTTAGATGTTCTAATGGTTAACATTTTGAATCATAAGTAATTTATAAATCTTTCTTTATGCATTCATTTTTTTTCTTTTTGCATAGAAGTGCAAGTTATGCTGTTTAAAATAATCAACCTCAGGTCAACTTTTCTAAAGATTTTAATATTTTTCTTTATCATAGCTTTTTTGCACTACAGATTCTCGTGTATTGCACAGAAAAGGACCTGAATACCCGAGTGCTATGTAAAGTAAATACTTGACCTGAATAGTACACTTCAAAAAAATGAAAGTCCCAGGATTCACAAACTGCAGATAAAACTCATAGCCCGATGTAGCTCAGTGGTTAATTATCAATTGACTAGGTTGAAATTCACAGGCCAATTCACAACTACTTAGAAAATTTACTTGTGCAAGTCACAGACCCTGCAGTGAAATGTGAAAGCCCACAGTCATGACATGGAGTCTGAAGATGAAAATAGATGAGCACAGAGAGGGTACACACCTCAGTACATGTGTTGCATTTCATAGGGCCCATTGCAATATATAAATATGTTTTTGGCCACCAAAAGGGATGGAAGTGGGTGTGTAGAATAGCAAGCAAAAGGAAAAGTAAGCAGAGAAGCATACACAAGGGACACAGTGAAGGCAAGAATTGGAATGGGGAGATGGATGAGGGTATGCTTTACGTAAGACAGATACTGTTGTTTTTAAGAAGAGAAGCTGGGGATCTATGTAAGGGAAGGTAAAGTTATGGTAATAGGATTATTGCCAGGAGCAGGAATAAGCACACAAGCATAACAGAGGCAAAGGTGGATGAAGGTGCATACCCACTGAGGTTTGGGAGTAACAATGGATTTAGAAACATATAAAGGAAGGATATTGGCAATGGGTAGGATTAGACAGCAAGTAGAGGAAACCATTGACACTTATGGGAGAAGAATGTTGGGAGGCGAGTTAGGGTAGATATGGCCTTCTGTATCAAATTGCCTGTGCAATACACAGTAGGAGTTCAGATAGTAATCTTACTACCCTCCCCCACTGAGCCCCATCTCAGATAGTGCTGGCAGAGAGGGCAGCAATTTAACTCTGCTAGCCATAAAAGTAACCTTTTAAGTGAACAATGTGGACTTCTGACTATCTGTCTATCAGATCCCTCACCAACTCTAACAACTCTCTGTATGCAAACGTTCTCTGCCCCCAGGAGTATCACTGGTGGGAACAATGGTGCTCCTAGCTAGTGAAGCTTTTCCAGGGGCAGAATAGGCAGCTTGCCATTTGCCCCTTCTACACCCACTTTGAAGGCTGGTCAGGTTTTGCATTTTGGGGTACATGCAGGGGCTGTATGAGTCTGTTCAGTGACCTTAGACCTTGGCCACACCACTGCCACTGCCATTGCATTAATTCTATGAAATGCAAAAAAGAAATGTAGCAAAATAAAATAATAGAAAATAATTCCTTAATAAAGGTAGTGAAAAATAAATGAATGGGATAATGAAATAAACATGCTCAAGATACACATACACAGTGCATGAAGTAGAATATCAGATTGTTACATATTATTTCTGCAGCAGTAAAGCTATGTATGTAAGTGCTAGCAAGTGCTGCTTGTTATATTAAACTGCCTGTGTGCTAGGAAGTACTCTGTGATAAAGCAGGAGGGAAACAAGAAGCATTCCTGATGTGTGTGTGTGTGTGTGTGTGTGTGTGTGTGTGTGTGTGTGTGTGTGTGTGTGTGTGTGTGTGTGTGTGTGTGTGTGTGTGTGTGTTTTCAGATGTGCTGTGGAACTGTGGGAAATCCTAATGGCGTGCCTATAGACAAAAGTTAAAAAAAATGCAAAGGTCAGACATACTGATACCCTGCATAAGTCTGTGATCGTATTCAGAATAAAAGGAAATATACTGTATATATGCCTTGAATTCCTTAATATAGGCAATATTACCTTTAGACGACCATCATCATGCATCCTTCAGATAGAGAGTAAACACATTAAGACATTTGTTTGAGACTGTGAACAGGTTGCTAGCCCTAGAGTTAGGCCATAAGCAGGCTAATCCTCCTCTTGCAGTTTGCATCACATGTATGCTATACTGTCATGTATTGCATATAGATGCCATTCTGTCAGGTTCTATGGGAATTTCTTTCTTTGGTGAAAGGGAAAGGAAGGAATTTTTCAAGTACATAGTAAAGCTGGATACACCTGCATGATGGAGCACAGGGGGACAAGTGTTGAGACGTTGTGCTACAGCTTAGGTAGATACTTTGGCGGCTTATTGCTGGCTGCATCACACATTATGTATTCCACCCACAAAATGAAAATGACAGTGCATTTTGTATCAACACACCTGTAGGCAATAAGTACATAGATCTGTGTCTAACTGATTGACACACTCTGCAGCATGAATACACAGCTTTTTCCTCTTAAAGTGGTATCTGCATTGTCACAGAAGTACATTTGACCTTAAACAAGGTCTGTCTGCATCTGTATCCACTGTACCTATCTGTATATGTAGTCATATTATTTGTCTGTTTTTACCACCATATGCTTTCAAAAGCATGCCATCTAGAGGGTTATCCACGGGGACTCATCAAATGGATGACAATTAAGTATGCATTGTTGTAGCAGGCTATTAACCTGATGCCACCAACTACAGGTATGATATGCCACCTACACATTATAATTTTATTAGTGTGTGTATGGGGGGGTGCTGTACAAGGGGTACACAAGCACTGTATGTGGATATGCAGGTATGACATTGTAGACACTTACCTACAGCACAAAGGAAACATATATACACTACATGATGTTTGGGATGTGATACCTGAGCATTTGCTTATCCGCACACACATTCCCTTTTCCTTACATAGAAAGCTACTTAGAAAAGGCAAACAAAGGAAAATGTAACCTCTCAGATGCAGAAAATGAGATTTTTCTCCAGTCCCTCCATTTCCATGGTCAGCAGATGATCAACAATGAGAAATATAACCTGGTCTTTTGTGACTGTGACTGTGCCTGTTTGATTATGGCAAATAACATAAATACTGTTGGTAGCCAAGGCAGAAATAATGAATCAATCAGGCCACTAACATGGTAAGTGTTCCCAAAGCCTGTGAAACCCACCTATCACAATAGCTGAAAATGACATAAGGTGTCCTAATGGTTAAGGTGTTTGCCTTACAAACACAAGGTGCAGGGTTTGAGTTTCACAAGGGATAATTGGCTAAGCTTAAAATGGCTCGCAAGGGCAGTTAGCTTAGTACTTATCTATGAACCTATGAACCAAATAAGCATTATCAGAGAATGGAGAATTCTTTATCTATCTGCATGAGATGGCTGAGCTATCAGGAGGTCATGGTGGAGTTCTAGACTGTGGTGCTGAAATGGACTGGCCTCCAAGAATCTTTGCTGGAGATGCTCCCAAGTGTACATGTCTTTAAATTAATAGCTAGCTATCTACTGGGTATCTGTGCCGTATACTGTGGATTAAAACCAGTATCACCTTTCTTCATAAGAACAGCAGACTTTCAGAGTACAAGGCCACCATTATAAGGTAGGGTACCTATTGTTAAGACCTACCCAGCTAGTAGTATTCATTCATTAATTGGAATCAAAGTAAAGACGAGGGGGTCATTTATTTTTGGATAGTTTCCTTATAGTATTCACAAGAACATGTTAATCAGGCTACTCCATGGTGGTCATATCACTGACTAATATCAGATGACTCAGACTCTTGCAATGATGATAGTCAAACTTTTGAACAGATAAGGGGCATGATGTCAACTCTGGATATTGACAATGTTCATTCCAGATCTAGTCCTCTCCCCAGTCAGAGGATATGGCCTCTTTGCCTGTGGAACCTTTATCAGACTCACACAAAGACCCAGAAGAACAGGAGGTATCAAACAGGTCTAACTGGGAATGTATCTTTCACTTGGTGGTGCAGGCTTGGTCCCCCTTGTTTATTTCAAGCTCTACTGAAAATGGGGAAGACAAAAGTGAACATCATGCCAGTGACAATACTAAACCCTCCATCTAAGCTAGTTATCTTGATGACTGCAGTGCAGTGAAT